>NW_025534190.1:0-55000 GCF_020615455.1 Coregonus clupeaformis | reverse complement strand
GCGCCAGGGCAACGGGACCCTAGACACTTCTATGGCGGTGGGCCACAGGGCCGAGAACGTGACCCGGGTGTCCTACACCGCCACCTGCTGTTCAAAGAAGGTAGAGCTGGTGGTAGTGGACAGGGCAGGCAACGTGGGTGTGTGTCTGGGCTCAGTGAAGGACTCTATGGGGGTGGTTGTGAGCTCTACAGCACAGGGCCCTGTTTCCCAAAAGCATGTTAAGGCTAAGTCCATCGTTACAACCATAGGATCCTATTATTCTAAGTTTAATTTAGCCTTAATATGCTTTCGGGAAACCGGGCCCAGGTCTCTGTCACCAACACTACAGCTGTACCTGTAGTTAGTACTACATCCACCCAGGTCTCTGTCACCAACACTACAGCTGTACCTGTAGTTAGTACTACATCCACCCAGGACTCTGTCACCAACACTACATCTGTACCTGTAGTTAGTACTACATCAACCCAGGTCTCTGTCACCAACACAACAGCTGTACCTGTAGTTAGTACAACATCCACCCAGGACTCTGTCACCAACACTACATCTGTACCTGCAGTTAGTACTACATCCACCCAGGTCTCTGTCACCAACACTACAGCTGTACCTGTAGTTAGTACTACATCCACCCAGGTCTCTGTCACCAACACTACAGCTGTACCTGTAGCTAGTACTACATCCACCCAGGTCTCTGTCACCAACACTACATCTGTACCTGTAGTTAGTACTACATCCACCCAGGACTCTGTCACCAACACTACATCTGTACCTGTAGTTAGTACTACATCCACCCAGGTCTCCGTCACCAACACTACAGCTGTACCTGTAGTTAGTACTACATCCACCCAGGACTCTGTCACCAACACTACATCTGTACCTGTAGTTAGTAATACATCCACCCAGGTCTCTGTCACCAACACTACAGCTGTACCTGTAGTTAGTACTACATCCACCCAGGTCTCTGTCACCAACACTACAGCTGTACCTGTAGTTAGTACTACATCCACCCAGGACTCTGTCACCAACACTACATCTGTACCTGTAGTTAGTACTACATCCACCCAGGTCTCTGTCACCAACACTACATCTGTACCTGTAGTTAGTACTACATCCACCCAGGTCTCTGTCACCAACACTACATCTGTACCTGTAGTTAGTACTACATCCACCCAGGTCTCTGTCACCAACACTACATCTGTACCTGTAGTTAGTACTACATCCACCCAGGTCTCTGTCAACAACACTACAGCTGTACCTGTAGCTAGTATTACGTCCACCTTTGGCTCTGTCCCTGAATCTAAGGTTTCTGTGTGATGCTTTCTCTCCTATGGAATAGAGTAGAGCTATAGAGTTGTATAATAGTTCATGTAGGTAGATGTCATGTGGAACAGTGGAATCATCCCCAGCCAGCTCTCTATGTCTAGCTGTGTCTCTCTCTCTGTGTCTCTCTCTCTGTGTCTCTGTCTCAGTCTCTCTCTCTCTGTGTCTCTCTCTCTCTCTCTCTCTCTCTCTCTCTCTCTCTCTCTCTCTCTCTCTCCCTCCTCTCTCTCTCTCTCTCTCTCTCTCTCTCTCTCTCTGTCCCTCTTTCTGTCTCTCTCTCTGTCGCTCTCGCTCGCTCTCTCATTCTTTCTCTCTATTTAGTATTAGATGATTTTCAACTCTGATTCTCTGTGTGGTTTATAGGTATTGGATGGAAGGGGAGCCTAATAACTTGAATGTCAAGGTGGCATGTGTTGAGATCTCACAGACAGCAACAGACCCATTGAAGAGTTAGAAGGATGCACCATGTGTTAAACATCACTGGGTCTGTGAGAAACCGATCACACACTAACTATTGGTTATCCCTGTGATAGGCTTAAGATGTTTTTTTCTCTCTCTCGCTCTCTCTCTCTCTCTCTCTCTCTCTCTCTCTCTCTCTCTCTCTCTCTCTCGTTGGAGTGCATGCTGGGAGTGAGTCGTGAAGCAGGAGTGAGTGTGAGAGCGACTGGATTTTTTTTTCACTCTATTGGGTTTTGGTGTGTATATATTTATATTGATTAGTTTAGTTGTTTTAAGGTTATCTTGTCTAACTATCACTAAGCACGTATAGGGGTGGTGGGATTGTTGAGGTTGTTTTTCGCGAGGGCACAACCAGCGGGTGAGGCTGGTTGCAATGGCCACTCGCGGAAGTTTGGAGTTTGAAAAACTTAGTCGGCGACATGGAGTTAAGATTCCTGCTGCGGCCGGGTGTTCAGTGTAAGAATGTAGCTTGGCAGTGGGTGCTATTATTGGGTATGATAGCATCAAATCAGCCTCAAGGATGAATAGCGCTGTAGTGATATTTTTAGATTCCATTGAAAAGGTGAATAAGATAGTTGAGAGTGGTGTTGTGTTGCGGGAGACGCAGACGCCGGTATTTCCGCTTATGAATCCGGCGAAGAAAGTTATACTTTCTAACGTGCCACCATTTGTTAGAGATGAAGTGTTGGAGCGAGAGTTATCTCGTCATGGTCAAATTGTATCAACAATAAAGAAGGTTCTTTTTGGATGCAAATCTCCGTTGCTGAAACATGTCGTGTCTCATAGGAGACAAGTGCATATGATTTTAAAAAAGGACATTGATGAACTGAATTTAGCATTCAGTTTTAAGATTGATGGATTTGATTATGTCTTCTACGCTTCTACTGAATCAATGAAATGCTTTGGCTGTGGAAGAGAGGGGCATTTGGTGCGTAATTGTCCCGAGAATGAGCGCGCAGATTCAGGTAGCAGCTCTAGTGCTGGTGCAGCTAATGCACCACCGCGAAGGGATGAACATGCTAAGGGTGCGGGTGCTGGGGATGGGAGGAGGTGGGCAGATGTGGTAGGAAAAGTAGGAGAGGAAGGCAGTGTGGATACGGGGACAATGGTGGTAGATCAGAACAAAGAAGGAGGGGAAAAAGTCGGTGAGATTGCGACTGCCGTTGCTGAGGTGGTGCTGGAAAATGAAAGTGGAGGTCAGGAGGAGATTGAAATAATGGAAAAGGAAGCAGCTGTTTTCAAAGTACCGAGGAGTAAGAGGAAGAATGTAAGGGGTGGTGAAGGGTCTAATTCCAAGAGAAAGGTAGAGATTGATAAATCAGTTGAAGATAAACAGGTTGTAGAGATGGTGGAGTTTTCTTCTGGGGAGGATAGCGAGAGTGAGTCATCTGATGCGTCACAACAAAATAGTGAGATAAATGGGGTGGAAGGGAGGTATGGGATTGAGAAAGTATGTCAATTTCTGAAGTTGACAAAAGGGAAGAAATATATGCAGGATTATAATGTAACAGATTTTTTCCCTGAAAGTGAATTGTTTATTGAATCAGCAATGTTTCTGATGTCAAAAATAACAGGGGGAGGTTTGACAAGCCCTGAAATTGCTAGACTCAAGAAAGTGGTCACGAGAGTGATAAGTGATGTAAATTCTAAAGAAAATGAAAGAGTTCAGTCGCAGCCTTAACTCTGTAAAGAAATGTGGTTTCTGTGTCTTCCTCTGTATTTTTTTTTCATCCATGAGCAGTTTTAAGATTTCTTCTTTAAACGTAAATGGGGCAAGAGACGTTAAAAAAAGAGCAATAGTGTATGAGTTAATTAGGGGAAAGGGAAGTGACATACATTTTCTACAAGAAACGCATAGTAATTTGGAAAATGAAGTTATGTGGCAACAGGAGTGGGGGGGGGGACAGTGGTGTGTAGTCATAAAAACTCAAAAAGTGGGGGTGTGGCCATCTTGTTCTCAAAAGGGTTTTTGCCTTTGTCATATGAGGTTGAATAGGTAGTTGAGGGGAGGTTATTAAAAGTTAGAGCAAGGTATGAAAACATCACTATGTGTCTGATAAATGTATATGCCCCAGTGGTGGCAGTTGAGAGGGTATGTTTTTTAGAGACATTATCAAATACCCTTGAGAAATGTAATAATGAAGATTTATTTATTTATTGCTGGGGATTTTAACTGCACAGTCAGTGATTTACATGGAAATCACAAAGAACCTCATATAGCCTCAAGGACTTTTTTAAAACGCCTCATTGTAACACATGAACTGTGTGATATTTGGCGGAGTCAACATGGAGTCATGAGACAGTACACCTGGGCGCATGTGAGAGAGAACACCATCTCTATAGCCAGGTTAGATAGGTTTTATTGTTTTGAGCATCAATCTCAGGTCTGTAAATCAAGTGTGATAACCCCAGTGGGATTTTCTGATCATTGTTTAATAACAGAGGTGGTGTTCATTAACGATGTAAAACCCAAAAGCGCATATTGGCATTTTAATATAACTTTATTGAGTGATGCTCACTTCAGGAAATGTTTTAGTTTTTTCTGGGAGAGGTGGAGGTCTCAAAAGGCCAGTTTTGTATCCCTTCAACAGTGGTGGGATATAGGGAAAATCCAGATTCAACAATTATGTAATCAATACACGAGGAATGTCACCAGGGATATCACCAAATCAATGAAAGCCCTAGAGACTGAAATAGTAGAACTCATGACGTTGGTTGAGACCACAGGAGATCGAGGCCATACTCAGGCCCTCAAGAGGAAAAAAAGCTACATTGGCAGACCTGCTGGGTATCAGAGCACAGGGGGCATTGGTGAGAAGTAAGTTTCAGGGAATCTCTGAAATGGATGCCTCATCCAAATTTTTCTTTGGTTTAGAGAAAAGAATGGACAAAGAAAAATTATTCATTGTCTCAAATCAGCTGTTGGACAGGAGCTCACTAGCCCTAGTGAAATTAGAAAGAGGGCAGTAGAGTTCTATGCTGAGCTCTACAAGTGTGAGTACAAAGAGGATAAAACAGTGACACAGCAGTTCCTTGATGGGCTCCCACAGGTGGCTGCAGAAGCTCAGGTTGAGCTAGAGCAACCATTGTCTTTGCAGGAGCTATACACTGCATTAAAAGGCATGGAAAATGGAAGGGCACCAGGCATTGATGGGCTTCCCGTTTACTTTTTAAGTCTTTTTGGGCTATGTTGGGAGAGGATTGGCTAGCAGTAGTTAATGATAGTTTAACCGGAGGGTTACTACCAATAAGCTGCAGAAGGGCTGTCCTCACCCTACTGCCCAAAAAGGGTGACCCTAGGGAGGTGAAGAACTGGAGGCCGGTGGCTCTATTGTGCACTGATTATAAGATCCTGTCCAAGGCTTTGTCCAACAGGCTGAGGGAGGTGATGGGGCAAATCATACATACGGACCAGTCCTACTGTGTTCCTGGCAGGCAGATAGGGGATAACATTTCTCTGATTCGTGATTTTTTGGACGTCTCTAGGGCTATTGGGTTGGATGCTGGTCTAATTTCAATTGATCAGGAAAAGGCATTTGACCGAGTTGAACATCAATACTTATGGCACACTTTTGAGGCGTTTGGGTTCAGCTCTGGTTTTATTGCCATGATAAAGGTGATATATGGTGACATTGAAAGTGTATTGAAAGTTAACGGTGGTTTGAGTGCTCCTTTTAAAGTGTGTAGAGGTATTAGGCAGGGATGTTCTTTGTCGGGAATGTTATATGCCATTGCTATAGAGCCACTACTAAATAGCATTAGAAGTCGCATTGAAGGGGTGTACCTTTCAGAGGATATTCCTCCTATTCGTCTCTCAGCCTATGCTGATGATTATATTATATATATTATATTATATATTATATTATATATTATTATATTATGCCATTTAGCAGACGCTTTTATCCAAAGCGACTTACAGTCATGTAGTTGTTTTAGTGAAAAATCAAGCGGAGGTGGATAGTTTGAGTCTAATGGTTGACCGTTTTAGGGGAATATCCTCTGCAAAGGTAAATTGGGAAAAAAGTTGTGCTTTACAGATTGGAGAATGGTATGGAGGGATCATGGCTTTGCCAGGGGGCTGGAAGGGTGTAAGGGAGGTTTTAAGTACCTTGGAGTGTACCTAGGAGATGAGGGGACAATGGAAAAATATTGGATTGGGGTGGTTGAAATGGTGGAAGGGAGGATGAGGAGATGGCGTTGGTTGTTATCTCGTATGTCATATAGGGGGCGCACTATTATAGTTAACAATGTGGTTGCCTCTGCACTGTGGCATCGGTTGTCAGTTTTAGAGCCACCATCTGGCCTTCTGGCTAAGATACAGGCAATTATTGTGGATATTTTTTGGGATAAATATCATTGGGTTCCACAAAGTGTTTTGTATTTGTCAAAAGAGGAGGGGGGACAAGGTCTTGTACATCTTGCTAGTAGGGCTGCTGCTTTCCGGTTTCAGTTTATTCAAAGGTTGCTTTATGGACCGGAAAATGTGGTTTGGAGAGGGGTGGCAGGTCTTGTATTACAGCAGGTTGGGGGATTAGGTTTAAAGAAGGCTTTATTTTTGGTTGATAGTAGCCAGATTTCTAGGGAGGGAGTACCTCCGATTTACAGAGGCCTTCTTAAGGTGTGGAGCATTATGAAGGTGTCCAGACGAACGTCAGCGGAGTCAGCGCATTGGCTGTTGGAGGAACCTCTGGTGTATGGGGCAAGACTGGATTGTACAACTGCAGCTGTTCCATATTTCTCCAAGATTCTGGTGAAGGGCAAAATCATCACCTTAAAACAGTTAATGGCCATGGCTTGGACCGCCTTAATGGATGGAAGAAGGGTGGCTGAACATTTGGGGGTGAGGTCGGAAAGGATTGTCGGACAACTGCTGGGAAGCTGCAGGAAGGCTCTGTCAGCAGAAGAGTGGGGTATGCTGAATAGTCACAAGAAGAAGGTACAAGATGAAAACGTCTCATTTCCGAGACTAGGGATTACACCCAATATCCCAGAGTCAGAAAGAAAGGCGCTATTACTGGATTTGAGAGGGTTGGAAGAGGTGGGTTTGGATGAGGTGAATGGGAAAGACTTATACAGGGGGTGTGTCAAGGTTTTGAATAAAGATAAATTGAAAAATAGAAAAGACACTCCATGGAGGGTAAAATTGGGCATTGATGACAAGGTAAAGCCAGCATGGAGAGCACTGTACAAGCCACCGTTACAAAAGGGTACTGGGGATATGCAATGGAGGGTTTTACATGGCATCATTGCAGTTAATGCTTTTGTATCTGTTATTAACTCAGATGTTGGAGATGGATGCCCTTTTTGTAATATAAGAGAAACAATTTTTCATTGTTTTATGGAGTGTGAGAGGATAAAACCTATCTTGGAAATGCTGGAGTCTTTGTTTAAAGCTGTAGGGGAGATTTTCAATAACACTGTTTTTATTTTGGGGTTTCAATATAGTAAGCATCAGAAAAGAAAATGTCAACTGTTAAATTTTGTTTTGGGACAAGCTAAGATGTCCATTTTTCTGAGTAGGAAACATAAGATAGAAACGGGATATGGGCAGGATGTAAGATGTGTTTTTAAAGGATTAGTGAAAGCAAGAATAAAAGTGGATTTTGAGTTCTTTTCAGCTGTAAAAGATCTCCCATTGTTTGAGGAGAAGTGGGCTTACGAAAGAGCGGTTTGTTTTGTGGAGGAGGGGAAACTATTTTTTGTTGATGAAATGAGTTGAATGTATATGTTCTTTCGTATTTTTATTTTATTTTATTTTATTTTATTTAGGAATTACATTTTATTTTTTATTTTTTTTCATTTCTAAAAAGGCAGTGTGCCATTATTATGTTAACACTTGAGTATAAAATAAAGGTTTTATAAAAACTAAAAACTCTCTCTCTCTCTCTCTCGTAGTTACTATGTTGATGGTTGGATACAGTGCTGAATGGTGAAGTGATGTTTCCACCTAGTGCAGGGTTCTTCAATTCCGGTCCTGGAGGGCCGAAACACTTCTGTTTTTTATTTCTAACTGATTGTTAATTGCATTCACCTGGTGTGCCAGGTCTCAATTAGCCCCTGATTAGAAGGAGAGGATGAAAAACAGAGGTGTTTCGGCCCTCCAGGACCGGAATTGAAGAACCCTGACCTAGTGGTTAAAGAGTCTCCGTGGTCTAAGGCACTCTATCGCAGTGCTAGCTGTGCCACTAGAGATCCTGGTTCGAATCCAGGCTCTGTCGTAGCCGGCCGCGACCGGGAGACCCATGGGGCGGCGCACAATTGGCCCAGCGTCATCCAGGGTAGGGGAGGGAATCGCCGGCAGGGATGTAGCTCAGTTGGTAGAGCATGGCGTTTGCAACGCCAGGGTTGTGGGTTCGATTCCCACAGGGGGCCAGTATAAAAAAATAGAAAAATAATAATGTATGTAAGCACTCACTAACTGTAAGTCGCTCTGGATAAGAGCGTCTGCTAAATGACTAAAATGTAAATGTAAGAGAGAGATTAACTCACCATCGAGGTGAAATAGTGGTATTACAGACTTGCCTATGGACGCTTTCTCAATTCATCCTTCCTCAATTCCTCCTCTCTCCTTGCTTCCTTCTCAAAATGCATTGGATAATATGGTCCAAGAGGAGGGACCTTGGACATTCTCCTCTAATAGGGTTGAGAAGGAGGAGAGGAATCGATGAAAGACTAATTTAGATAGAGCCTTAGTGTCAGACAGAGCCATAGAGCAGGGTTTCCCAAACTCGGTCCTGGGACCCACCCTGTGTGCACGTTTAGTTTTTTGCCCTAGCACTACACAGCTGATTCAAATAATCAAACTGGATGATGAGTTGGTTAATTGAATCAGCTGTGTAGTGCTAGCGCAAAAACCAAAATGTGCATCCAATAGTGTATTTACCTCACTTTGTGCATGGGGAAGTTGTCATGCTGAAACAGGAAAGGGCCATCCCCAAACTGTTGCCACAAATTTGGACGTACAGAATCGTTTACAATGTCATTGTATGTTGTAGCATTAAGATTTCCCTTCACTAGCCCGGACCAAAAAAAACTGTCCCAGACCCTTATTCCTCCTCCACCAAACTTTACAGTTGGCACTATGCATTGGGGCAGGTAGCATTCTCCTGGCATCCGCCAAACCCAGATTCATCCGTCGGACTGCCAGATGGTGAAGCATGATTCATCACTCCAGAGAATGTGTTTCCAATGCTCCATAGTCCAATGGCGGCGAGCTTTACACCACTCCAGCCTACGCTTAACATTGACCATAGAGATCTTAGGCTTGTGTGCGGCTGCTCGGCCATGGAAACCCATTTCATTAAGCTCCAGACAAACAGTTATTGTGCTGATGTTGCTTCTAGAGGCAGTTTGGAACTCGGTAGTGAGTGTTGCAACTGAGGACAGACGATTTTTACGCGCTATGCGATTCGGCACTCGGCGGTCCTGTGAGCTTGCATGGCCTACCACTTCACGGCTGAGCCGTTGTTGCTCCTAGACGTTTCCACTTCACAATAACAGCACTTACAGTTGACCGGGGCAGCTCTAGCAGGGCAGAAATTTCACAAACTGACTTGTTGGAAAGGTGGCATCTTATGACGGTGCCACGTTAAAGGTCACTGAGCTCTTGAGTAAGGCCATTCGACTGCCAATGTTTGTCTATGGCGATTGCATGGCGGTGTGTTCGATTTTATACACCTGTCAGCAACGGGTGTGGCTGAAATATCAACATCCACTAATTTGAAGGTTTGTCCACATACTTTTGTATATATAGTGTATGTTTAAAACAGATGTGCACGATGGGAAACAAACATGTTTCCATTTGAAGCTAAAGTGTGGGGAGTCACGTGGTGGCCAGTGATGTGTTGATTTGACAGTTTCTCATCTGTTAAAACTGTGTCACTTACGGTAAGGGACAGGAACAGACACAGGGCAGAGGTAACGATATCACAAGAACCTGGGGAGACTTAACACAGACCTGTTAGACAGAAAACATAGTACGTTGTTGGAGATATCTGAGGCCATCGATGCTGAGCCAGATATGACCAAAAGGTTTGACAGAGGTGAGATGGAGGAGAGGATTGTGGATATCTACGTCAGTGCAGACACCCTGAGAGACGGTGAGACCAGCACCAAGAGAGAAGAGACAGCAGACACTGCTCCCAATAATGGACCAGGAGACCAGTCCTCAGGAAACAGCCACACAGTCTCTCTCACATGCACACACACACAGAAATGTCCATGCACACACATGCACACACAAGACAAAACACGTGCTCGCGCACACATGCACACATTGTTGTTTCAGATAACAAGGCCTCAAAGAACTCAACTGCAGAGAGAGACCAGCTACAGACAAGATACATGTGGTTTAACATCACCATGACAACATAATGTAACACATAAAGCAGCCATCAGTGCACACAACTTCCTCCTTCATTCTCACACACGCCCATGCTGTAGGTACTAGATTCAGTCTGCAGCGCAGAAGATCAGTGCTATAGTGGAATTGAAATTCAAAGGCAATGTTCCCTTCTTTGCGGAGACTGCATTCACGGTAAACTCTGCATATGTCAGCTCAATTGAAAATTAACTTTACATTTCAATAGCACTACAGCGCAGATCTTCTCCTCTACGGATTGAATCTAGGTCTCAGTGTCAGAGTGAGCCACAGCAGAGGAAGAAGAAAATGAACACATGAACACACACATACACACACACACACACACACACACACACACATACATACACACACACTCAACCCAAATTAATAAACAAACAACACAGCATCAGAAAAGAGGAAGAAATGAAGCACGGAACAGAATGATCAAAGATGAAGAGGACGTTACAACAAACTGTCTGTCTACAAGCCTTCATCACAAATGACACCCTATTTCCCTTTGTAGTTTACTATATAGAGAATAGGATGCCATTTTGGATGCAACCCAAGTCTCCTTCTTATTGGTGGATGGAGCCTTGAAGCATCCTGCCACCATCTGTGGGCCACAGACAGAGAACAGAGAGGGACCGGGTGGAGACACATCAGATCAACTATTTATTCATATCGCCAAGATTTGCATTATTCATTCTTTAATAAATGGTTAATCATATTTCTACATGTTGTTTCCTTTCTGAACTACATTTTGCAATAGCTTCCCACTGGGCAAAAACTGGTTGAATCAAAGTTGTTTCCACGTGATTTCAAACCAAAAAATTTGAATCAACGTGGAAAACTGATTGGATTTGCAAAAAGTTATCAACGTATGGGCATTTCATATTTTTTTCACCCACCTTTTAACCTAAATCCAATGACATGGTGACATTTGTTGTTGATATCACATCGAATTCATGGTTAGTTGACAACTCAACCAAATGTAAATCAAAACTAGACATTGAACTGATGTGTGAGCCGAGTGGTTCAGTGGTAGTTTAACTAAATTAAAATATTTGTAGTGTTTTCAGTAGTTAATTACTTGTTTGCCATGTAGTGATGTAGTTAACTACTGGAACTACACACCTTTTTTTTGCAAAAATAAAATACGGGTGAAGTAGATAAAAATGTCATTTATTTATGAGCATCAGACCTGCCTTATTCTCACTTGAAACAGTTGTTGTGTTCAATAGGCTATAGTGCCCTCCGAAAGTATTAATAGCCCTTTACTTAGTCCACATTTTGTTGTGCTTCAACCTGAATTCTAAATTGATTCAATAGATTTTTCTCTCTCACTCATGTACACACAACAACCCATAATTAGTTAAAAGTTTTCAAAATTCTTCCAAATTGGTTGTTGATCATTGCTAGACAACCATTTTTAGTCTTGCCATAGATTTTCAAGTCTCCAAACTGCAACTCGGGAACATTCACTGTCTTCTTGGAAAGCAACTCCAGTGTTGATTTGGCCTTGTGTTTTAGATTATTGTCCTGCTGAAAGGTGAATTAATCTCCCAGGATCTGATGGAAATCAGAATGAACCATGGTTTTTGTCTAGGATTTTGCCTGTGCTTAGCTCCATTCAGTTTCTTTTTTATCCTGAAAATCTCCCCAGTCCTTAACAATTACAAGCATACCCATAACATGATGCAGCCACCACTATGCTTAAAAATATAGAGTAGTACTCATTAATGTGTTGTATTAGATTTGCCCCAAACATTACACTTTGTATTCAGGAGAAAAAGTGAATTGCTTTGCCACATCTTTTGCAGTATTACTTGAGTGCCTTGTTGCAAACAGGATGCATGTTTTGGAATATATTTATTCTGTACAGACTTCCTTCTTTTCACTCTGTCATTTAGGTTAGTATTGTGGAGTAACTACAATGTTGTTTATCCATCGTCAGTTTTCTCCTATCACAGCCATTAAACTCTGTAACCATTTTAAAATCACCAATGGCCTCATGGTGAAATCCCTGAGCGGTTTCCTTCCTCTCCGGCAACTGAATTAGGAAGGACGCCTGTATCTTTGTAGTGACAGGATGTATTGATACGCCATCCAAAGTTGAATGAATAACTTCACCAGGCTCAAAGGGATTTTCAATGTCTTCTTTATTTTTACCTGTTTACCAATAGGTGCCCTTCTTGCGAGTCTTTGGAAAACCTCCCTGGTCTTTGTGGTTGAACCTGTGTTTGAAATTCACTGTTTGACAGAGGGACCTTACAGATAATTGTATGATGGGTTACAGAGATGAGGTAGTCATTCAGAAATCATCTTAAACACTATTATTGCAGAGAGAGTGAGTCCATGCAACTTATTATGTGACTTGTTAAGCAAATATTTACTCCTGAACTTATTTATGCTTGCCATAACAAAGGGGTTGAATACTCATTGACTCAAGACAATTCAGCTTTTCATTTTTTATTAATTTGTAAACATAATTCCACTTTGTATGTAGGCCTTTGACAAAACAATCTCAATTTAATCCATTTTAAATGCAGGCTGTAACACAACAAAATGTGGAAAAGGTCAAGGTGTGAGAATACTTTCTGAAGGTACTGTAAATTACCCATTCTGTTAACCTCTGACTCGAGAGTGATCTGTTCTTGCAATTTGTAGTCTATGAGATTTCAGATTTGGATATGACAATTTTTCACTAAGTAGTTTTGAACTACTTTTCAAAGTAACTTCAGTTAAGTAAAAACTATATTTTTCTTAAGGGTAGCTTTAGTGTATCTTAACTTCCTCTGTAGCTCAATTGGTAGAGCATGGTGCTTGTAATGCCAGGGTAGTGGGTTCGATCCCCGGGACCACCCATACGTAACAAAGTATGCACGCATGACTGTAAGTCGCGTTGGATAAAAGCGTCTGCTAAATGGCATTCTATATTTTTTAACTTCTTCCAGTGATTGTTAGCTTGGTGTATGCTATATAATCAGAGTATCTTCCCCAACACTGTGTTGTTCGTCTGCAGATGGATGACCAAGACTCTACAGGCTGGCTGATGTGTGTTCTACAAGTCACTCTCAACATCTCCCTGAGGCTGGCTATCTGTGAGTGAGGATCTGTCACAAATGACACTCTATTAGTGCACTACGTTTGACCAGGGTCCATTGAGCTCTGGTCAAAGTAGTAGGGAATAGGGTGCCATTTGTGATGCAGATAAATGTATTTCATTATCACACTATAGTTCTGTTCTCACAAAGCAAGGATCACAATTCAAATGAGACTTGATGCTGCATAGCTTGTGGGACCAGTAGTTTGTCAATATTGTTGGCACACACAAGAAAGAATGTCGACATCGTCCACAGAAAACTGAGTAACTACGGTAACTGGTGCCCTTGGCCTTGTGTAAGTCACTGAACATGGTGTACAATGTATACACCACAACCAGGTCTGTGTCCCAAATGGAACCCTATCCTCTTTAAAGTGCACTACTTTTGACCAGGGCACATAAGGCTTTGGTCAAAATGACTGCACTATATAATAAATAGGGTGCCATTTGGGATGCATTCTAGGAGCTTCTCTTTTCTTTCTTTCAGCCCGCTCCAATGAAGAGTTAGAGGACAAGCATGGCTGGAGGGAGTTTACACCATGTTTCTCACACCAGTACTAAGCTATATGGAATTGTTTTAAGAAGGTCGTACCGATAATCATTTTGCTTTTTGATTTCAAATGTTAAAGGAAGTTTGTTCTGAAGTGTCTGTCCTATATCTGAGAGATATAAGCAAGATCAGGAAATATTTATTATTTATTTTTACATGTTCAGTGCATTCGGGAAAGTATTCAGACCCCTTCACTTTTTCCACATTATGTTACGTTACAGCCTTATTCTAAAATTGATTAAATAGTATATTTGTTTCATCAATCTACACACAATACCCCATAATGACAAAGCAAAAACAGGTTTTTAGAAATCTTTGTAAAATGTATTAAAAATAAAAAACAGAAATACCTTATTTACATAAGTAGTAAGACCCTTTGCTATGAGACTTGAAATTGAGCTCAGGTGCATCCTGTTTCCATTGATCGTCCTTGAGATGTATCTACAACTTGATCGGAGTCCACCGGTGGTAAACTCAGCTGATTGGACATGATCTGGAAAGACACACACCTGTCTATATAAGGTCCCACAGTTGAGAGTTCATGTCAGAGCAAAGACTAAGCCGTGAGCTCGAAGGAATTGTCTGTATAAATCCGAGACAGGATTGTGTCGAGGCACAGATCTGGGGAAGGGTACCAAAACATTCTGCAGCATTGAAGGTCCCCAAGAACACAGTGGCCTCCATCATTCTTAAATGGAAGAAGTTTGGAACCCCCAAGAGTCTTCCTAGAGCTGGCAGCCCAGCCAAATTGAGCAATCGGGGGAGAAGGGCCTTGGTCAGGGAGGTGACCAAGAACCCAATGGTCACTCTGACAGAGCTCCAGAGTTCCTCTGTGGAGATAGGAGACCCTGCATCACTCCACCAATCAGGTCTTTATGGTAGAGTGGCCAGACAGAAGCTACTCAGACCATGAGAAACAAGATGCTCTGGTCTGATGAAACCAAGATTGAACTATTTGGCCTGAATGCCAAGCGTCACGTCTGAAGGAAACCAGGCACCGCTCATCATCTGGCCAATACCATCCCTACGGTGAAGTATTGTGGTGGCAGCATCATGCTGTGGGGATGTTTTTCAGCGGCAGGGACTGGGAGACTAGTCAGGATCGAGGGAAAGATGAAAGTAGCAAAGTACAGAGAGATCTTTGATGAAAACCTGCTCCAGAGCTCTCAGGACCTTAAACTGGGGTGAAGGTTCACCTTCCAACAGGAAAACGACCCTAAGAACACAGCCAAGACAACGCAGGAGTGGCTTCGGGACAAGTCTCTGAATGTCCTTGAGTGGCCCATCCAGAGCCCAGACTTGAACCCCATCGAACATCTCTGGAGAGACCTGAAAATAGCTGTGCAGCGACGTTCCCCATCCAACCTGACAGAGCTTGAGAGGATCTGCAGAGAAGATTGATAGAAACTCCCCAAATACAGGTGTGCCAAGCTTGTAGCGTCATACCCAAGAAGACTTGAGGTTGTAATCACTGCCAAAGGTGCTTCAACAAAGTACAGAGTAAAGGGTCTGAATACATATGTAAATGTGATATTTCCGTTTTTTTAAATAAATATGCAAACATTTCTAAAAATCTGTTTTTGCTTTGTCATAATGGGGTATTGTGTGTAGATTGATGAGGGGGAAAAATGTAATCAATTTTAGAATAGGCTGTAACGTAACAAAATGTGGGAAAAGTCAAGGGGTCTGAATACTTTCCGAATGCACTGTATATTCATATAGATCACTCAATAGCCATTGTCAATGTTAAGATTTATAGTTCACTATGTAGCATTGCATGCAGGCTGTACATCAATATCTCTGTCTCTTTATCTATCTTTCTCATTCTCTTTATTAGGTAGGCTAGTAGTGTAGTTGATGGTTGGATACAGTACTGAATGGTTAAGTGATGATGGCTAGTAGTTATCATGTTGATGGTCATGCTGAATGATTAAGTAATGATGTCTAGTAGTTATAATGTTGATGGACAGGTTGAATGGTTAAGTGATGATGTCTAGTAGTTATCATGTTGATGGTCATGATGAATGGTTAAGTGATGATGTCTAGTAGCTATCATGTTGATGGTCATGCTGAATGGTTAAGTGATGATGTCTAGTAGTTATAATGTTGATGGACAGGTTGAATGGTTAAGTGATGATGTCTAGTAGCTATCATGTTGATGGTCATGCTGAATGCTTAAGTGCTTCCATCTAGAGCAGGAGAGAAAATAAATACTAATAATTGTTCTATAAAGATTTAGAAAACATGTACACGTAATGTAAAATGTTATTTATTTAAGTAAACATGTTAAACATGTTCTCATATTAAATTATTAACATTTATCGCTTTTATACTTACAAGAATAACAAATGGACATATTAATAAAACAGCAACAATGTCATTTAATGAGGTCTACCAGCCTGAGTGGCGCAGTGGTCTAAGGCACTGCATCGCAGTGCTAACTGTGCCACTAGAGATCCTGGTTCGAATCCAGGCTCTGTCGCAGCCGGCCGCGACCGAGAGACTCATGGGCGGCGCACAATTGGTCCAGGGTAGGGGAGGGAATGGCCGGCAGGGATGTAGCTCAGTTGATAGAGCATGGCGTTTGCAACGCCAGGGTTGTGGGTTCGATTCCCACGGGGGGCCAGTATAAAATAAAATAAATGTATTCACTAACTGTAAGTCGCTCTGGATAAGAGCGTCTGCTAAATGACTAAAATGATGTGTAATGTAAAATGAATGTGATTAGATTCTGATAACAGTGTGACCTGCAGTTGAACACAGACAGAGGGCAGAACAGTACTGAGAGGACACACACACACTGCATGCCACATGCAGGCACACACACACATAAACAAACACACACACATATACACACTCACACACACACACACATAAAGTTCCCCTTTTTAACGTCCGATAAAGATGCAGACATATATTTCCCCCACCACCTCTGAATAACTCCTCACACTGATGTCACACACAGACAGCATACATAGAAAAAAAGGTCCCTATATGGCCATCGATGGCCGGTCACAGAGTACAAGCCATAACGTGACCTCCTTATGAAGGCTGGGATGTCAAAGCCTCAGTAATGCTCTAAGATCTATGTCCAATTTTGTATCTGCTAAAATAGATGATCACTTCAATTATATATTGAATCATTTAAAACGGATGGGAAACAACCATGTTTAGATTAGAAACTAAGGCTGGTGCAAGTCACGTGGTGGCCAGTGTTGTGTTGATTTGACAGTTTCCCCTTTACTGTGGTTGACTGATAAAGAGATTCACTACCATAAGTCACACAGAGGCAGTACAGTCCAGGGAGACGAAAGGTACAGACGTACATTAGAGCTGAGGTTAGAAGTAGAAGTTACTGTATTTGACCACAAGTGTGTTAAGATGTCAGAGGGAGTCTATGAAAACTCAGACAGAATTGAAGACGACGAGCCTGATGCAATGAATAACACAGACATTGATGGCCAATTATATGGCAACGTAAGAGCCTTCAAGCCCAGTCCAAGAGTTGTTGCTTCAGGTAAGATTGCACGCACACACACACACACACACACACACACACAAATTAAACACACACATTACAGGTGAGATTATCCTATAGTACTATAGCTTTGTTTGTCCCAATCCTGGATGATACAGTAAAACATATCACCAAAGTCCTTACTTTAATCATTTGTGATCCAGTACATGTTCAGTGGTGGAAGAGACCCTCTGGAGTTGCTGCAGTGTGTCTGGGGCTGCTGTGTGTTCTCCTACTGGCTGGGATCATAGGCCTGTCTGTCTACTGTAAGTTTAGTAAGTTGTCAATGAGACTTAAGTAGCTTACTTAATCATACTTAATCATTAATGGTGTGGTAGTTACATGTTTGATTAACTTTACCCTTTTACAGGTGGAGTCATTGGTCATCGCGACTCAAAAGAGAGAAACCAGCTACAGGCCAGTTATAACAACCTGACTGAAGAGAGAGACCAGCTACAGACAAGTTACAACACCCTGACTGAAGAGAGAGACCAGCTACAGACCAGTTACAACACCCTGACTGAAGAGAGAGACCAGCTACAGACTGAGAGAGAGATTCTTAACAGGAGGCTTACCAATCTCAGTGAGTAAACCTACAGTAATACATTATCATTAATCCCACACACTTTAAAGTGTGTCTGTATTCTTTCATTAAGTGTTTAGTGTGATAAGTTGAAGGAAATTCATGTTTTCATCTTGTAGAACAAACCTGTCCTGAAGGCTGGCAGAAGTTTGAATCCAGTTGGTACTTCCTGTCTACCAAGACTAAAACCTGGAACGAGAGCAGAGAGGACTGTATGGAAAGAGGAGCAGACCTGGTGATCATAAACAGTGATGCGGAACAGGTGAGAGAGAGAGAGAGAGAGAGAGAGAGAGAGAGAGAGAGAGAGAGAGAGAGAGAGAGAGAGAGAGAGAGAGAGAGAGAGAGAGAGAGAGAGAGAGAGAGAGAGAGAGAGAGAGAGAGAGAGAGAGAGAGAGAGTGAGAGAGAGAGAGAGAGAGAGAGAGAGAGAGAGAGAGAGAGAGTGAGAGAGAGAGAGAGAGAGAGAGAGAGAGAGAGAGAGAGAGAGAGAGAGAGAGAGAGAGAGAGAGAGAGAGAGAGAGAGAGAGAGAGAGAGAGAGAGAGAGAGAGAGAGAGAGAGAGAGAGAGAGAGAGAGAGAGAGAGAGAGAGAGAGAGAGAGAGAGAGAGAGAGAGAGAGAGAGAGAATATCGGTGTACAGGGGGTAGATATAATCAAACATGTAAATATATACAGTACCAGTCAAAAGTTTGGACACACCTACTCATTCCAGGGTTTTCTTTATTTTGTACTATTTTCTCAATTGTAGTATAATAGTGAAGACATCACACTATGAAATAACATAACCTTTGCCTTGATGACAGCTTTGCAAACTCTTGGTATCCTCTCAGTCAGCTTCAACTGGAATGCTTTTCCAACAGTCTTGAAGGAGTTACCACATATACTGAGCACTTGTTGGCTGCTTTTCCTTCACTCTGCGGTCCGACTCAACCCAAACCATCTCAATTGGGTTGCGGTCTGGGGATTTTGGAGGCCAGGTCATCTTATGCAGCACTCCATCACTCTCCTTCTTGGCAAAATAGCCCTTACACAGCCTGAAGGTGTGTGGGTTATTGTCCTGTTGATAAACAAATGATAGTCCCACTAAGCCCAAACCAGATGGGGTGGCGTATCGCTGCAGAATGCTGTGGTAGCCATGCTGGTTAAGTGTGCCTTGAATTCTAAACAAATCACTGAGAGTGTCACCAGCAAAGCACCCCGCCACACCATAACACCTCCTCATCCGTGCTTTACGGTGGGAGCAACACATGTGGAGATCATCCGTTCACCCACACCACGTCTCACAAAGACACGGTGGTTGGAACCAAAAATCTCCAAATTGTACTCCAGACCAAAGGACTTATTTCCACCGGTCTAATATCCATTGCTTGTGTTTCTTGGCCCAAGCAGGTCTCTTCTTCTTATTGGTGTCCTTTAGTAGTGGTTTCTTTGCAGCAATTTGACCATGAAGACCTGATTCACACAGTCCCATCTGAACAGTTGATGTTGAGATGTGTCTGTGACTTGAACTCTGTGGAGCATTTATTTGTGCTGCATTTTCTGAGGCTGGTAACTCTAATGAAGTTATCCTCTGCAGCAGAGGTAAATCTGGATCTTCCTTCCCTGTGGCGGTCCTCATGAGAGCCAGTTTCAACATAGCGCTTGATGGTTTTTGCGATTGAACTTGAAGAAACTTTCAAAGTTCTTGAAATGTTCTGTATTGACTGACCTTCATGTGTTAAAGTAATGATGGACTGTAGCTTCTCTTTGATTATTTGAGCTGTTCTTGCCATAATATGTCAAGAACAGATACTGGTATAAAACCTTGTCACAACACAACTGACTGGCTCAAACGCATTAAGAAGGAATGAAATTTCACAAATTAACTTTTAACAAGGCGCAACCGTTAATTGAAATGCATTCAAGGTGCCTACCTCATGAAGCTGGTTGAGAGAATGCCAACAGTGTGCAAAGGTGTCATCAAGGCAAATGGTGGCTATTTGAAAAATCTCAAATATAACATATATTTTGATTTGTTTAACACTTTTTGATTACTACATGATTCCATGTGTGTTATTTCATAGTTCTGATGTATTCACTATTATTCCACAATGTAAACAAATAGTAAAAATAAAGAAGAAGCCTTGAATGAGTAGGTGTTCTAAAACTTTTGGCTGGTAGTGTATATATATTTATCTTTCTCAACAACAGACATTTCTGTTCAACCTCCAGAAGAGTGTCTGGATTGGTCTGACTGACTCTGTTAATGAGGGGACCTGGAAATGGTTGGACGGCACATCACTGTCCACAGGGTAAGAGATGATAACTAATCTGTGAATAAAGGTCCATTCAACATTTTTCTATACAGGTTACTGTCATTGATGATAGCAGTCAACAAAGTTAACTTTAAGATGAAAAATGCCTGTATATTATTTAGGATGGTGATGTTCTATCCATGATATATAACTGTTTTTAACCCTGTAGGTACTGGTATTAACCATGATATCTAACTGTTTTTAACCCTGTAGGTACTGGTATTAACCATGATATCTGATGGTTTTTAACCCTGTAGGTCCTGGTATTAACCATGATATCTGACGGAATTTAACCCTGTAGGTACTGGCATTACCATGATATCTGACTGTTTTTAACCCTGTAGGTACTGGTATTAACCATGATATCTGATGGAATTTAACCCTATAGGTACTGGTATTAACCATGATATCTGACTGTATTTAACCCTGTAGGTACTGGTATTAACCATGATATCTGACGGTATTTAACCCTGTAGGTACTGGTATTAACCATGATATCTGACTGTTTTTAACCATGTAGGTACTGGTATTAACCATGATATCTGACTGTTTTTAACCCTGTAGGATACTGTTATTAACCATTGTATCTGCATGTTTTTAACCATGTAGGTACTGGTTTTAACCATGATATCTGACTGTTTTTAAACCTGTAGGTACTGGTATTAACCATGATATCTGACTGTTTTTAACCCTGTAGGTACTGGTATTAACCATGATATCTGACTGTTTTTAACCCTGTAGGTACTGGTATTAACCATGATATCTGACTGTTTTTAACCCTGTAGGTACTGGTATTAACCATGATATCTGACTGTTTTTAACCCTGTAGGTACTGGTATTAACCATTGTATCTGACTGTTTTTAACCATGTAGGTACTGTTATTAACCATGATATCTGATGGTATTTAACCCTGTAGGTACTGGTATTAACCATGATATCTGACTGTTTTTAACCCTGTAGGTACTGGTATTAACCATGATATCTGACTGTTTTTAACCCTGTAGGTACTGGTATTAACCATGATATCTGACTGTTTTTAACCCTGTAGGTAGTGGTATTAACCATGATATCTGACTGTTTTTAACCCTGTAGGTACTGGTATTAACCATGATATCTGACTGTTGTTAACCCTGTAGGTACTGGTATTAACCATGATATCTGACTGTTTTTAACCCTGTAGGTACTGGTATTAACCATGATATCTGACTGTTTTTAACCCTGTAGGTACTGGTATTAACCATGATATCTGACTGTTTTTAACCCTGTAGGTACTGGTATTAACCATGATATCTGACTGTTTTTAACCCTGTAGGTACTGGTATTATCCATGATATCTGACTGTTAATAACCCTGTAGGTACTGGAATGACCAACAGCCTGATAATGCAGGTACTACTGGGGAGGACTGTGTTGAGATACACAAAGAATGGCGTCCTCTAAAGGCATGGAATGACATGCCATGTGACAGCAAACTCAACTGGATTTGTGAGATAAGGGTTTAACATCACCATGACAACATACTGTAACACGTACAGTAGCCTACAGTGCACACAACTTCCTCTCTCTCTCTCTCTCTCTCTCTCTCTCTCTCTCTCTCTCTCTCTCTCTCTCTCTCTCTCTCTCTCTCTCTCTCTCTCTCTCTCTCTCTGTCTCTCTCTCTCTCTCTCTCTCTAACCTACAAACACACTTATTGTTATATTTGTTTGTAGTAGCATATTAATAAAAGTCCTACTTATTTCCTGTTTGTAGCTTCCTGTGTACCAGTAGTTATGTTTCACACATCATCAGATACAACATGACGTTAATATATTTGACTTTTTGCACACTCTACATGCAGTGCATTTCATCAATTACAATTCAAATACATTCCTCTTACTTGCTACATATATTTACATGCTCCCATTTAGGTCTGGTGCAAACATTCTCAACCCTACCAAACCACCATTACATACACTGTATAGGAGTGTTGTAGAGATATCAAAGATATCAAAGGGTATCAAAATCATTTTTGACAGTCAGTCTTTGTTGTCAAGTTACATATAAGCCCAATATCAAATGCTCATATTTGACTGTTGTTCCCCTATATGGGTCCCAAAAGAGGGAAGTGAAATGGTTAAACCAGCTGTCACTCAAAAACTCCTCAACCAATAAGTTTCATCAAGAGAGAGGAGAGCCCTGGTGGTTTCTGTTGTCATCTCATCCTCACTGGTTAAGCCTACCCACCCTCAATATCCACTTGGAGCAGTTTGTAGTGTCAAATCTATTGTATGGACATTATAATGACCCATGTTTGTAGTCCTGGACCTCCTGAACATGTTGGTGTATATTTGGGAGTAAACAGAGGGTCCAAATCAGCAGAAAGGTGAAAGGAAGGAGGAGTTCTGGAAACTACCTGAATTATCTTGGGGCTGTTACATATGATATTTAATATATGTTAACAGCTAGACTTTGTTCTCCACTTCCCCTCTATTATCTATATCTTCCTGGTATGATAGTGTCCTGTCCATCATCACAAATAGCAAGTCCCATTCCCTGGGCAGGAGGACTGTGTTGAGATATACTCTGGACAAGATGACCATGTAGAGACATGGAATGATTTATATTGTGCCACAGAAAATGGTTTAACAATAACCACTGTAACAATCTCTCACATGCACACATTCACACAAGTACGTACACAAGTATGCAAACTTGTTCTATTTTTTTGTATTAGCATAGCCACAACTACCCGTGTCATTTTGTTGATACTTCCCTAGAGTTAACACCTAAGCAGTCACACTGACAGATTCACACAGATGACTCAGAGACAGAGATATCACTGGAAGCAGAGACTTAACGTATAGTAGACCTACATCGAAAGAAAGACCCAGGCATTGTTAAAGATGTCAAAGGTCATCTATGCTGAGCCAGATATGAACAACAAGGTCAAGTTTGACAGAGGTGAGATGGAGGAGAGGATTATGGATATCTACATCAGTGCAGACACCCTGAGAGACGCTGAGACCAGCACCAAGAGAGAAGAGACAGCAGACACTGCTCCTAATAATGGACCAGGAGACCAGCACTCAGGTAACACACACACACACACAGCATGTCTCTTAGCCTGATAGCTCAAAGAAGAGACCCTTCCTACAGATGTAGGATCTCATTTTGATCACTCTTTTGATGCTGAGAATTTTCCTGAATAGCAGGAAATGCAAACTTTTAGCGTATTCAAGGTTTAAAAAGGTTCCTAGAGTTTGTAATTTCCACATTGAAATGTAAGACTTGATTTGCCCTAAAGAAGAAGGAAAAAACTCCATTAATTATAATTATCATAATAATTATCATTTCCTGTTGCTGCAGGACTATTTTCCAGTTATAGCAAACCTGCTCAAATTAAGATCCTACATCTGTATATTTTGCAGTGTGTATGAGGCTGCTCTGTGTTCGATCATAGGCCTTTCTGTCAACTGTGAATTTGTGTCATATGTTCATTGCTTGTCAACTAGTTGTAAGAAGTGCTGGTTGCTAGGCCTATTTACCTATTTATGTAAATAAGGTATTTTCATATGAAAATGTAATTAACTAACAAATAATGATCATTGTTGATGACCCACTCTTGATGATGGTATCTACATCTTACAGAGTGTGGCTTTAAAGCTGAAAAAACATAGGGCTATGTCTATAATTGAGGAGGATGTTTGTACCACAGTGTCTGACTGTCTGGTTCTCTGTGTTGTTTAGGTACTGGGGGGCAGGACAGCCTGATAATGGTGGTCAGTTCTCTGGGCAGGAGGACTGTGTTGAGATATACTATGGACAAGATTACTCTGTAAAGACATGGAATGGTGACAATTCTTTCAAAAAAATAATTGTTTAACAGTTGCCTACTATTACAATGTTCTCTCTCTCTCTAGTAGTTATTATGTTGATGGTTGGATACAGTACTGAATGGTGAAGTGATGTTTCCACCTAGTGGTTAAAGAGAGAGATTATCTCACCATAGAGGTGAAATAGTGGTATTACAGACTTGTCAACGGGCTTTTTCTCAATTCATCTTTCCTTGGTTCTTTCTCACGTCCTCTCTCCTCCCCTCCTTCTCAAAACACATTGGAGAATACAATCCTAGGAGAGGGACCTTGGACCTTCTCCTCTAATAGTGTTGAGAAGGAAGATAGGAGGAATGGAGATAGAAGGAGAGGAGAGGAAAATGAGAGGAGATAGGAGGAGAGGAGATATGAAGAGAGGAGATAGGAGGAGAGGAGAGGAGATATGAAGAGAAAAGATATGAGGAGAGGAGATAGGAGGAGAGGAGATAGGAGGAGAGGAGATATGAGGAGAGGAGATAGGAGGAGAGGAGATAGGAGGAGAGGAGATAGGAGGAGAGGAGATAGGAGGAAAGGAGATATGAGGAGAGGAGAGAGGAGAGGAGATAGGAGGAGAGGAGATATGAGGAGAGGAGATAGGAGGAGAGGAGATATGAGGAGAGGAGATAGGAGGAGAGGAGATAGGAGGAGAGGAGATATGAGGAGAGGAGATAAGAGGAGAGGAGATAGGAGGAGAGGAGAGGAGAGGAGATAGAAGGAGAGGAGATGTGTGTGCTTACGTGTGAGTGTTTGTGATTGTAGGTGTGTGGGGGTATGTGTGTGCAGGTGCGTGCTTGCTTGAATATGTGAGTGTATGCATGCATGTGTATGCGTGCTTGTGTATATGTGTGTGTGTGTGTGTGTGTGTGTGTGAGTGTGTATGTGTGTGTGTCGGGGGGGGTGGGTATATGTGCATGTGTGTGTGTTCTCACATCAGTGTGTATCTCCTCAGGACCTGAGGAATCAGGGAGAAGACTCTACAGGATGGTTGCTGTGAGCTTTGGGATGCTGTGTGTTCTACAAGTCACTCTCAACATCTCCCTGAGACTAGTCTGTGAGTGTATTGTTATCTAATCATTACACTATATCAGACTTTCACAACAAGGTCCAAATTCACTAAATTCCTCCTCTGTTAGACATGTTTAAGGAACTTGCAAACCACATCCAAGATATTCTGTCCACTTTTAGCATTGTTTAGACTGTTTGTTTTTAATGCCTGTAACTTACAGTTGCATTAAGAAATTGTGCTTTTTACAATTGCTATATGTATCAATCCTTTCCAGAAAACAGAATCATCAAAGACTCTGAAGAGAAGCATTTTTCTCTTTATAAAACCAACCTGACTAAAGAGAGAGACCAGCTACAGACCAGTTACAACACCCTGACTAAAGAGAGATACCAGCTACAGACCAGATACAACAACCTGACTGGTCAGAGAGACAGGCTTCATAATTTGCTTTCTGGTGAGTGAGCTGGTTTCCTCTAAAATAAAGTCAATTTCTTAATTGAGCTCTAGTCCAGTGAATCATGGAAAATAAAATCTCTCATCTCTGAAAACCTGGGGAGGAAGGGAGGGAGAGAGGTATAGAGAGAGAGATATTTGCACATTGTTACAACACTGTATATATACATAATATGACATTTGAAATGTCTTTATTCTTTTGAAACTTCTGAGTGTAATGTTTACTGTTAATATTTATTGTTTATTTCACTTTTGTTTACTATCTACTTCACTTGCTTTGGCAATGTTAACACACGTTTCCCATGCCAATAAAGCCCTTAAATTGAAATTGAAATTGAAATTGAATTGAGAGAGAGAGAGAGAGAGAGAGAGAGAGAGAGAGAGAGAGAGAGAGAGAGAGAGAGAGAGAGAGAGAGAGAGAGAGAGAGAGAGAGAGAGAGAGAGAGAGAGAGAGAGAGAGAGAGAGAGAGAGACTAAAGGGTTAAAAGCAGTCAGATATCACAGTTACAACATCTAAATAATATACAGACATTTTTCATCTTAAAGTTATGTAATACCTTGCTAAAACCAAGTATAGAGTTGATTTGTTATAATTCATTGGTATTAGATTTAAAAGGTGATCGAATAGCTCCTGATTTGTAATGTCATTAATGCATTTCTTTTGAAGCAATGTTTAAATTTTTTTTACAAGTGAATAGGTTGGTTTACTTTTAAGTTTAAGTTTCCCACGTATCTCGTTAAAGTTTTGACCAATGAGGTAACTTGTTAAGTTGTGGCCAATGGGAGAGTGGACTGGTTGCTGGGAAAGAAAAGAGAGGGAAAGGTTGAAAGAAGGGAGAGGAGAGACGTTAGTGGGGTTGGTGAAGGAAAAACGACCAAAGGAAACGATAAAGAGAGAACAAAACCATACCTACAGAGTTTTTTAAAGGGAAATCCTGATTTTATTTCTATAAGAGAGTGTTTATTATTTCGTTAAGAAAGACCTAGTAGAGACTGAAGCTGCCGTCGCATTGTGGAGACATTCGACATCCTAGAGGTTAGCCTAGCATCGTGCAAGACTTGGAGAGAATTGCTTGTGACGATCAACGAGTTCGGGTTTCCAACGGATGTCTGTTGCTGCTACCGAGTACTGGCTGCATTGATAGCTGTGTTCGCTGTGGATCTTGTGAGGACACCTGCACGGAACTACTATATTTTGCTGAGGCATTATCTACAAGTAGTGAGTAACTACAAATGTGGGGTGGATTTCGGGACTTCATGTATGTCGTCATTTTTTTATGAGCTCTAACGCGCGCCCAGGGTTTAAGCAAGCTTGCAAATAATTTGGACATGGGTTGTGGAAAAATCATTGGGGTTTATTATTTTTATTTCTTTTGATGTCATACATTGAACATTTGATTAATATAGATCTTGAACCCTATGTCTGTTGTATTGGTGGAGTCATTTACTGTTTCAGTTTCATTTAATGCATGGGAAAGCATATCCTTATAACAATAACCAAGTCTATAATCATTCTATCTGAAGTTAATACCCTATTTGTCATTCACCCTAGCAAGTTTACAATAGGGATTCTTATTGGAGATGTCCTTCTCACCTAATATCCCATGCTGTTCAGATATTCTAAATAAGGTAATATTGTGAGAGTCAAATTCGAGCCTGGTGAGAGGGTTACAGTTAACTTTGTTGACTGCTGCCATCAATGACAAAAACCTGCATAGAAAAAGTTTGAATGGAGCCTTCTTTACAGATTAGGTCTCAACTCTCACCCGGTGGTCAGTGCTGTTCCGTCCACCCATTTCCAGGTCCCCTCATTAACAGAGTCAGTCAGACCAATCCAGACTTCCTTTTTGAGATTGAAGAGAAACTCCTGTTGTTGAGAAAGATAAATATTTATACAGTGAGTTACAAAAGTATTGGGACAGTGACACATTTATGTTTAGTTTTTGCCGCTGTACTCCAGCACTTTGAATTTGAAATAATAGAATGACTATGAGGTTAAGGTGTAGACTGTCAGCTTTCATTTTAGGGTATTTTCATACATATCGGGTGAACCGTTTAGAAATTACAGCACTTTATGTACACAATCCCCTATTTCAGGGGACCATAAGTATTGGGAGAAATTCACTTATATGTGTATTAAAGCAGTCAAAGCTTAGTACTTGGTCCCATATTCATAGCACGCAATGAATACATCAAGCTTGTGACTCTACAAACTCGTTGGATGCATTTCCTGTTTGTTTTGGTTGTGTTTCTGATTATTTTGTGCCCAATAGAAATTGATAGTAAATAATGTATTGTGCCATTTTGGAGTCACTTTTATTGTAAATAAGTATATAATGTGTTTCTAAACATTTCTACAATAATGTGGATGCTACCATGATTACAGATCATGCTGAATGAATTGTGAATAATGATGAGTGAGAAAGTTAAAGATATACAAATGCACAAATACCTTGAACTGAAAGCTGTCAGTCTGCAGTTAAACCTCATAGTCATTGTATCATTTCAAATCCAAAGTGCCAGTTCTCTCTCTCTCTCTCTCTCGCTCTCTCTCTCTCTATCCCTCTCTCTCTCTCTCTCTCTCCCTCTCGCTCTCGCTCCCTCTCGCTCCCTCTCGCTCCCTCTCTCTCTCTCTCTCTCTCTCTCTCCCTCTCGCTCTCGGTCCCTCTTGCTCCCTCTCGCTCCATCTCTCTCTCTCTCTCTCTCTCTCTCTCTCTCTCTCTCTCTCTCTCTCGCTCTGTCTCTCTCGCTCTCGCTCTCTCTCGCTCTCTCCCTCTAGCTCTCTCTCTCTCTCTCCCTCTCGCTCTCTCTCTCTCTCTCTCTCTCGCTCCCTCTCTCTCTCTCTCTCTCTCTCTCTCTCTCAAACCCACATTCACGCATGCATGCACACACAAGTTGTATTTATTTGTAGTATCATATGAATATAAGTCCTACTTATTTCCTGTTTGTAGTTTCCTGTGTACCAGTAGTTATGTTTCACACATCATCAGAGTCAACATGAATGTAGTACATTTTTATGAAAGGTCATAGCAGAAAAAGCACAGAGACACAGGGGCAATGACAGGACCAGAAACTGAGAATAGACTGAAAACACAAACAGTTGTTGGAGATGTCTGAGGCCATCTATGCTGACCGAGAAGGTCAAATTTGACAGAGGTGAGGTGGAGGAGAGGATTGTGGATATCTACGTCGGTGCCGACCCCCTGAGAGACGATGAGACCAGCACCAAGAGAGAAGAGACAGCAGACACTGCTGCTAATAATGGACCAGGAGACAAGCACTCAGTGAACACACACACACACACACTCAACCCTATTAGAGGAGAAGGTCCAAGGTCCCTCCACTAGGATATTATTCTCCAATTTGTTTTGAGAAGGAGGGGGGGGGGGGAGGATGTGAGAATGATGAATTGAGAAAGAGCCCGTAGGCAAGTCTGTAATACCACTATTTCACCTCTATGGTGAGTTCATCTCTCACATTAACCACTAGGTGGAATCATCACTTAAACATTCAGCACTGTATCCAACCACCAGAGGAGATAGGAGGGGAGGAGATAGGAAGAGAGGAGATGGGAGGAGAGGAGATGGGAGGAGAGGAGATGGGAGGAGAGGAGATAGGAGGAGAGGAGATAGGAGGAGAGGAGATAAGATTAAAGGAGATAGGAGGAGAGCAGATGGGAGGAGAGTTATCTAGGAAAGACTGATTGAGATAGAGCCTTAGTGTCAGAGAGACATAGAGGAAGAAGTAGAACATTAAGAGAATGAGGAATAGAGAAAAAACAAGACCATTAATAGTTGTGTTTAGATTTAGAGGAGAGGATGTAGACATATTGTACTCTGGAAAATGACTCTTCATTATTTTACTAGAAACATGTCATGTGATTTGACATAGGCTTATGCTAAGTAAAACAAAACAAAAGATGCTAATGAGCCATGACTCACAACCTTCACTGTACAAGGGACAACTTGCAGGTGACCAATTGCAGCACAATGCACCATGCACCAGTGAACCTGTCTGCTACATACCCACTCACTCATGCATGTCTATCTACTGTTGTGTCTCTTCCTGGAGGTTGCTGTCTGCTCAAACCACTGGTTAAGGTGTGAACTCCTCCCTAAATCTATAACACTGTACGTTCTCAGACACAGACTGTTAAACTAAAGCAGCTGTTTAAGAGGATATACCACAGAATATACTGTCCGTTGTACTGTTTGCAGCTCCATAAAGTACCAAAGTATATTTTGAGGGGGCAATTAGAATGAGCCTTTATATGGAGCAGTCTGAGGAGATGTATGCTAATGTTGACAGGAAGAGCTGTGGACAGGATACAGTGAACAGGAGCATAGATAAACAATCTGAATCTCAGAATACTGGTAAGTACACTGTAGTCACAGAGACACACACATCGGAGAGTAAACCAATAGTTATTATTCTTCCAACTGCCACACAAACAATTTACATTATGTTAATGTAATGAGGTTGGCCGATACCCATGCCCCAAGGCTTCAAAAGTCAACTGAGTAAAACAAACTGTAACGAACAGATTCTTAATATTTATTAACATAATACAATGTGTTTTCCAAATTAAGATACCTTACTTCACAAGGGAAAGCTTTTGAAATGACATACTTGTGAAAATGGATACATAAAATTCTAAATACTACATCTCCTAAATGAAAGGTTGTTCCTTTAAGATTAGAGGTTAAATATTCTGAAATGTTCGAGGCTCTGTAGGATGTATACTAACTGCAGAAACATTTATTTTCATGTTCATAAAGTCCTATGTAACTCGCCACTGTGTATTTCCAACCTGGTCTCAAAGTATTTCATTTGTATTCTGTACGTAAAGCAAGACACTCTATTTAGTATGATATGTTACCTTTCATATGTTATGTATCAATGTGTGGATAACCATCATCCATTTTGTATGATATGTTACGAATTACAATTTGCATGATATGTTACGAATTTGCTAAACTTACAATATGTTATGAATTTGCTAAACATATGATATGTTATGAATTCTACTAACATTAGCTGTCTGGCTAACGTTAGCAAGGCTAGGGGTTAACTGTAAATGGCCACTATATTTCCTGTTGCAGTGAGAAGCTGTATCTTTAACAACCACAAGTCCCCCTCAACAAAAAGAGAGATGGGGGTGAGAAACCACCACTTTAAATGTGCAGCTATTTTTCCTCCACTTAGAGATCATACAAAATAGATTCTTCATACTTTGAGATCATATGGGGCGAATCCTATCTTCCACTTAAGTCAAATTTAGACTTAGTCATTCATTTATATCAATGGGAGACTAAGTGAACATTTTAATTAAAGGGATACTTCAGGATTTTGGCAATGATGCCCTTTATCTACTTCCCCACAGTCAGATGAGTTTGTGGATACCATTTGTATGACTTTATATCCAGTATGAAGAAAGTTATAGGTGGTTTTGTGAGCCATTGCTAACTAGAGTTGACTGGAGGTTTATGGCATGGAGGTCATTGCGCTAATTCTAGTTTCAATCACTATATCAAGTTTCTTTATTTAATTTTTTTTGGGACATAACAGACTGTAAAAACACCAGGAAATCAGCTCCTATTGATTTAAATTTTGGAAATCTGTTCCCAATTATTCCCAAGTATAATAAAGAGAGACACACACTAACGTAAACAAGGTGTGAGAATGTGATTTGAAGGAGTCAGGCACAGGAGGGTAAATCACAGAATACAGAGTTTATTCCGTAGTACACAGTTACGCTGGATAGCGTCAACAGTCCAGTGCGCAAAACAGGCACACTGGAACAAATACAGGCACACGGGGAAAATATACCCTGGTAATACAAAGAACAGGTAGCTCCACCGAGCTACCGTCATCTCACATGAAACAATCACCCACAACGACAAGGGGCAGAGGGAACACTTAAACACATACTAATGAGGGGAATATGAACCAGGTGTGTGTAATTGACAAGACAAGACAAACGGAATGATGAGATATGGAGAGGCAGTGGCTAGAAGGCCGGTGACGACGAACGCCGAAGCCTGCCCGAACAAGGAGGGGAGGCAGTTTCGGAGGAAGTTGTGACAGTACCCCCCCACCCACTTGACGCGCTGCTCCAGCAGCGCACCGACCCCGGCCTCGGGGACGGCCAGGAGGACGCGGAGCAGGGCGAGCCGGATGGCAACAGGGAAGGATCGAGGATATCCCTCACTGGGACACAGCACCGTTCCTCCGGACCATACCCCTACCACTCCACAACGTACTGAAGGCCCCCCATCCGACGCCTCGAATCCAGGATGGAACGGACGGAGTACGCCGGGGCCCCCTCGATGTCCAGAGGAGGCGGAGGGACATCCCGCACCTCAGACTCCTGGAGCGGACCAGCCACCACCGGCCTGAGGAGAGACACATGAAACGAGGGGTTAATACGGTAATCAGAGGGGAGTAATAACCTATAGGTAACCTCATTGATTCTCCTCAGGACCTTGAACGGCCCCACAAACCACGGGCTCAGCTTCCGGCAGGGCAGGCGGAGGGGCAGATTCCGGGTCGAGAGCCAGATCCGATCACCCGGTACGAAGACCGGGGCCTCACTGCGGTGGCGGTCAGCGTTGGCCTTCTGACGACGCACGGCACGTTGGAGGTGGACGTGGGCAGTGTCCCACGTCTCCTCCGCGCGCCGAAACAAGTCATCCACCGCAGGAGCCTCGGTCTGGCTCTGGTGCCACAGTGCCAGAACCAGTTGGTAACCTAAAATACATTGGAATGGCGTTAGGTTAGTGGAGGAGTGACGGACAGAGTTCTGGGCATATTCGGCCCATGGCAAGAACACCGACCACTCCCCCGGCCGGTCCTGGCAGTAGGATCGCAGGAACCTACCCACATCCTGATTTACCCGTTCCACCTGCCCATTAGACTCGGGGTGGAAACAAGAGGTCAGGCTGACTGAGACCCCCAGATGTTCCATGAACACCTTCCAGACCTTGGATGTGAACTGGGGACCCAGGTCAGACACTATATCCTCTGGTACACCGTAGTGCCGGAAGAGGTGTGTAAACAGGGCCTCCGCAGTTTGCAGGGCCGTGGGGAGACCGGGCAGAGGAAGGAGGCGGCAGGCCTTGGAAAAAGCAGTCCACAATGACCAGGATGGTGGTGTTACCTTGGGAGAGGGGAAGATCGGTAAGGAAATCAATGCTCAGGTGAGACCATGGTCGTTGTGGAACTGGTAAAGGTTGAAACTTACCCGCTGGGAGGTGCCTAGGTGCCTTACTCTGGGTGCACACCGAGCAGGAGGAGACATACACCCTCACGTCCTTAGCCAAGGTAGGCCACCAGTACTTTCCGGTCAGGCAGAGCACTGTACGACCGATACCTGGGTAACCAGAGGTGGGTGACGTGTGTGCCCAGTAGATCAGACGGTCACGGATAAGAGCAGGCACGTACTGCAGCCCAGCTGGACACTGAGGTGGAGATGGCTCTGTGCGTAATGCCTGCTCTATATCCACGTCCATTGCCCATACTACCGGCGCCACAATGTAGGAGGCTGGGAGTATGGGGGTGTTGTCTCTGGGCCTCTCCTCTGTGTCATACAGCCATGACAATGCGTCTGCCTTCACGTTCTTCTTAACCGGTAGTATGGTAGTACTGATAGTTTGAAATCAAACCGGGTGAAGAATAGGGCCCACCTGGCCTGGCGAGGATTCACCCTCCTCGCTGCCCGGATGCACGCCAGGTTACGGTGGTCGTCCAGACGAGGAAAGGGTGTTTCGCCCCTTCGAGCTAATGCCTCCACATGGTCAGGGCTCGGACAACAGCGTCGTAGTTCTGCTCCGCCGGGCTGAGCTTCTTAGAGAAGAAGGCACAGGGGCGGAGCTTGGGAGGCGTGCCCGAGCGTAGAGACAGGACAGCGCCTATCCCTACCTCGGACGCATCCACCTCCACTACGAACGGTAGTGATGGATCAGGGTGGGCCAGTACAGAGGCTGAGATGAACAGACCCCTCAGGTTACTGAAAGCCCTGTCAGCCTCAGCAGACCAGCGGAGCCGGGATGGCCCACCCTTCAACAGAGAGGTAATGGGAGCTGCGACCTTGCCAAAGCCCCGGATAAACCTCCGATAGTAGTTGGCGAAGCTCAGAAAGCGCTGCACCTCCTTAACCGTGGTTGGAGTCGGCCAATTACGCACAGCTGAAATGCAATCTCCCTCCATCTCCACACCTGAGGTGGTAATGCGGTATCCGAGGAAGGAGAGGGACTGCTGGAAAAACACTTTTCTGCCTTGGCATGAAGGTCATTTTCCAACAGTCGGGCAAGCACTTTGCGAACCAGGGACACATGCTCAGCCCGCGCATCAGAATACACCAGAATGTAATCGATGTAGACCACTACACGGTGACCAAGCATGTCCCGAAACACCTCGTTCACAAAGGACTGGAAGACGGATGGAGCATTCATCAAACCGTAGGGCATCACCAGGTATTCACAATGCCCCGTGGTTGTGCAGAATGCTGTCTTCCAATCATCTCCCTCTCGAACACGCACCAGGTTGTACGCACTCCTGAGATCTAATTTGGTGAAGAAGCGCGCCCCATGCATTGACTCGATCACTGAAGGAATGAAGGGGAGAGGATAACTAAATCGTATCGTCTCCTTATTCAGTGGTCGATAATCAATGCAAGGGCGCAGACCGCCATCTTTCTTCTTCACAAAAAAAGAAACTTGAGGAGGCGGGTGAAGTAGAGGGACGTATATACCCCTGGCACAGGGACTCGGTGACATATGTTTCCATAGCCTCCGTTTCAGCCTGTGACAGGGGATACACATGACTCCTGGGAGGCACAGCGTCTACCCGGAGGTTTATCGTGCAATCCCCCGCCCGATGAGGTGAGAACTTGGTTGCCTGCGTTCTATAAAATGCGTGCGCCAAATCGAGGTATTCGGGGGGAATGCGCATGGTGGAGGTACTGTCTGGACTTTCCATCGTGGTTGGACCAATGGAAACACCTAGACACCTACCCTGACACTCTCGCGACCACCCCGTGAGAACCCTCTGCGGCCATGAGAAGGTGGGGTTGTGGAGTGCTAACCAAGGGATACCTAACACCACAGGAAAAGCAGGAGACTCAATAATAAAAAAAAGTGACTTGCTCGCAATGAGTTCGTGGGTAATCATGGTGACTGGTGCTTTAACTTCCCTATCAAACCCTGACCCTAATGGTCGACTATCAAGTGCTCTGATGTGGAGTGGAATGGATAGGGGAACCAATGAAATGCCTAGACTGTGTGAGAATGCCCTGTCCATAAAGTTCCCAGCTGCGCCTGAATCGACTTGCGCCTTACACTGGGGAACTACCATGTGATCAGGAAAGTAGATGGGTAGGGTACAGTGCGCAGCAGAGGACTCTGAACGAGTGTGGGTGTTCGATACCTGGGGTGATGCGAGAGTGCCATGCCTGCCGTTTCCAGACCCAAAAGAACGCTGACGACGTTGTGCGGTGTAATGTCCCTTCGTGCCACCAGAGTGACACTGGCGCTGTCGTCCTCCGCTCTTTCGGATCATCACTCCACCCAGCTCCATCAGCTCGGGATCCGAGTTGGGCGGGGATGGAACGGGCAGACCTCCCCCAGGACGTCCTTTTGCCGCCAGCAGGTTGTCCAACGGATGGCCATGTCCACCAGGTGCGTGAAGGACAACATGGTGTCCCGGCAGGCTAGCTCCCTTTGGACATCCTCCTGCAGATGGCACCGGAAGTGTTCAATGAAGGGCCCGCTCGTTCCACCCGGACCCAGCTGCTAGAGTCCGGAACTCCAAGGCAAAGTCTTGCGCAGTCCTCATCCCCTGCCTCAAGTGGACCAGCCGCTCGCCCGCCTCTCGACCCTCGGGCGGGTGATCGAAGACAGTCCGAAGGAGGCGAGCGAACTCCCCGTAGTTGTCCAACGTGGCTCCTCCTTCGTTCCAGATCACGTTGGCCCACTCCAGAGCTTTCCCCGAGAGGCAGGAGACGAGGGCAGACACCTTCTCCCGCTCCGATGGGGCCGGGCTGATGCAGGAATAATTAAGCTCGAGTTGGAGGAGGAATCCCTGGCAGAGAGCAGCTGTCCCGTCAAACTCCCGTGGTCGGGATATATGGATCCCTCTAGGTGCTGGAGTGTTGGTGGCTGGATCCGGTCGCCCAGCTGGTCTTGACAGATCGTGGTCTCTACTCTCCAGGCGTTGGATGACCTGAAGAACCCGATCCATCGCTTCTCCCAAGCTGGCTAGCATCGTTGAATGCTCCTGGACCCGTGTCACGACTCCATACATGCGCTCCTCTCCCGCTGACTCCATAGCGGGTGGGAGATTGTTTGAGAATGTGATTTGAAGGAGTCAGGCGCAGGAGGGTAAATCACAGAATACAGAGTTTATTCCGTAGTACACAGTTACGCAGAATAGCGGCAACAGTCCAGTGCTAAAAACAGCACACGGGGAAAATATACCTTGGCAATACAAAGAACAGGTAGCTCCACCGAGCTACACTCATCTCACATGAAACAATCACCCACAAGGACAAGGGGGAAGAGGGAACACTGAAACACATTCTAATGAGGGGAATATGAACCAGGTGTGTGTAATTGACAAGACAAGACAAATGGAATGATGAGATATGGAGGGGCAGTGGCTAGAAGGCCGGTGACGACAACCGCCGAAGCCTGGCCGAACAAGGAGGGGAGGCAGCTTCAGAGGAAGACTTGACACAAGGTTTGAAATTATTACGTTTTAGTCCAATTTCACATCTATTTGGGCTTCTTGCGGTGAATTTGCAGTCTGCTAATTATTTGCAATTATGTTCCGGCCCCCTGACCATTCGCAAAACACAAATATCTGCCTGCGGCTGAATCTAGTTGATGATCCCTGCGCTATATGGTCCATGTTCGATTGTGTCTCATTGATGATGCTATGTACAGTATCTGTGTCCACAGAGCCTGATAGCTCAGGGAAGAGATCCTCCAGAGTTGCTGCAGTGTGTCTGGGTCTGCTGTGTGTTCTACTGGCTGGGATCATAGGCCTGTATGTCCACTGTAAGTCTGAAGTTATAAAAGTTACAATTCACCAGCAGTTCTGTGATTATCTCGTTTAATGATAAACTTTGTTGTTGTTGTGACAGATGATGGGGTCTCTAAGAGCTTCTTAGCATATAAGACCAACTCATCTGCAGAGAGAGACCAGCTACAGACCAGCTACAACAACCTGACTAATGAGAGAGACCAGCTACAGACCAGTTACAACACCCTGACTAAAGAGAGAGACCAGCTACAGACTGAGTTAGAGATTCTTAACAGGAGGCTTACCAATCTCAGTCAGTAAACTTACAATCATACATTATCATTAATCCCACACACTTTACAGTGTGTCTGTATTCTTTCATTAACTGTTTAGTTTGATAAGTTGAAGGAAATTAATGTTTTTGATCTTGAATAACAAACCTGTCCTGAAGGCTGGCAGAAGTTTGAATCCAGTTGGTACTTCCTGTCTACCAAGACTAACACCTGGAACGAGAGCAGAGAGGACTGTCTGGAGAGAGGAGCAGACCTGGTGATCATAAACAGCGATAAGGAACAGGTGAGAAAGAGAGAGAGAGAGAGAGAGAGAGAGAGGTCAGCTTCACCTGGAATGTTTTTCCAACAGTCTTGAATGACTTCCCACATATGCTGAGCACTTGTTGGCTACTTTTCCTTCACTCTGCGGTCCGACTCAACCCAAACCATCTCAATTGGGTTGAGGTCGGGGGATTGTGGAGGCCAGGTCATTTTATGCAGCACTCCATCACTCTCCTTCTTGGTAAAATAGCCCTTACACAGCCTGGAGGTGTGTTGGTTCATTGTCCTGTTGATAAACAAATGATGGTCCCACTAAGCCCAAACAAGATGGGATGGCATATCGCTGCAGAATGCTGTGGTAGCCATGCTGGTTAAGTGTGCCTTGAATTCTAAATAAATCACAGACAGTGTCACCAGAAAAGCACCCCACACACCATTACACCTCCTCCTCCATGCTTTACGGTGGGAACAACACATGCGGATATCATCCGTTCACCCACACCACGTCTCACAAAGACACGGTGGTTGGAACTAAAAATCTCCAAATTGGACTCCAGACCAAAGGACACATTTCCACCTGTCTAATGTCCATTACTCATGTTTCTTGGCCCAAGCGGATCTCTTCTTCTTATTGGTGTACTTTAGCAGTGGTTTCTTTGCAGTAATTCGACCATGAAGGCCTGATTCACACAGTCCCCTCTGAACAGTTGATGTTGAGATGTGTCTGTGACTTGAACTATGTGAAGCATTAATTTGGGCTGGTAACTCTAATGAACTTATCCTCTACAGAAGAGGTAAATCTGGGTCTTCCTTTCCTGTGGCAGTCCTCATGAGAGCCAGTTTCATCGTAACGCTTGATGGTTTTTGTGATTGCACTTGAAGAAACTTTCAAAGTTCTTGACATTTTCCGTATTTACTGACCATGGCTTAAAGTAATGATGGAGTGTCATTTCTCTTTGCTTATTTGAGCTGTGCTTGCCACAATATGGACTTTGTCTTTTACCAAATAGGGCTATATTTTGTACACCCCCCTACCTTGTCACAACACAATTGACTGGCTCAAACACATTAAAAAGGAAATACATTCCACAAATTAACTTTTAACAAGGCACAACCGTTAATTTAAATGCATTCCAGGTGACTACCTCATGAAGCTGTTTGAGAGAATGCCAAGAGTGTGCAAAGCTGTCATCAAGGCAAAGGGTGGCTATTTGAAGAATCTCAAATATAAAATATATTTTGATTTGTTTAACACTTTTTGGTTACTACATGATTCCATATGTGTTATTTCATAGTTCTGATGTCTTCACTATTATTCTACAATGTAAAAAAATAGTACAAATTAAGAAAAAGAATTGAATGAGTAGGTGTTCTAAAACTTTTGGCTGGTAGTGTATATATATTTATGTTTCTCGACAACAGACATTTCTGTACAACCTCAAGAAGAGAGTCTGGATTGGTCTGACTGACTCTGTTCAGGAGGGGACCTGGAAATGGGTGGACGGCAGACCACTGTCCACAGGGTGAAAGATGATAACTAATCTGTCAATAAGACTCCATTCAACCTTTTTCTATACAGGTTACTGTCATTGATGATAGCAGTCAACAAAATTAACTTTAAGATGAAGCATTTCTGTATATTATTTAGGATTGTGATGTTCTAACTGTGATAGCTGATGGTTTTTAACCCTGTAGGTACTGGTATTAACCATGATATCTGATGGTTTTTAACCCTGCATTTACTGGTATTAACCATGATATCTGATGGTTTTTAACCCTGTAGGTACTGGAATTAACCATGATATCTGACTGTTTTTAACCCTGTAGGTACTGGTATGTCAAACAGCCTGATAATTTTGGTCCTACTGGGGAGGACTGTGCTGAGATACACAAAGATCAGAGTCCTCTAAAGGCATGGAATGACATGTCATGTGACAGCAAACTCAACTGGATTTGTGAAAAAGTGGTTTAACATCAACATGACAACATACTGTAACATGTACAGTAGCCTACAGTGCAAATAACTTCCTCCTTCTCTCTCTCTCTCTCTCTCTCTCTCTCTCTCTCTCTCTCTCTCTCTCTCTCTCTCTCTCTCTCTCTCGCTCTGTCTCAAACCTACGAACACACTTATTATTTGTTTGTAGTAGCATATTAATAAAAGTCCTTCTTATTTCCTGTTTGTTGCTTATTGTGTACCAGTAGTTATGTTTCACACATCATCAGATACAACATGAAGTTAGTGCATTTGACTTTTTGCACACTCTACATGCAGTGCATTTAATCAATTACAATTCAAATACATTCTTCTTACTTGCTACATATATTTACATGCTCCCATTTACGTCTGGTGCAAACATTCTCAACCCTACCAAACCACCATTACATACACTGTATAGGAGTGTAGTAGAGATATCAAAGGGTATCAAAGGATGTTACTTAATCATCTATGACAGTCAGTCTTTGTTGTCAAGTTACATATAAGCACAATATCAAATGCTCATATTTGACTGTTGTTCCCCTATATGGGTCCCAAAAGAGGGAAGTGCAATGGTTCAACCAGCTGTCACTCAAAAACTTCTCCACCAATCAGGTTCATCAAGTGAGAGGAGAGCCCTGGTGGTTTCTGTTGTCATCTCATCCTCACTGGTTAAGCCTACCCACCCTCAATATCCACTTGGAGCAGTTTGTAGTGTCACATCTATTGTATGGACATTATAATGACCCATGTTTGTAGTCCTGGACCTCCTGAACATGTTGATGTATATTTGGGCGAAAACAGAGGGTCCAAATCAGCAGAAATGTGAAAGGAAGGGGGAATTCTGGAAACTCCCTGAATTATCTTGGGGCTGTTACATATGATATTTAATATATGTTAACAGCTAGACTTTGTTCTCCACTTCCCCTCTATTATCTATATCTTCCTGGTATGATAGTGTCCTGTCCATCACCACAAATAGCAAGTCCCATTCCCTGGGCAGGAGGACTGTGTTGAGATATACTCTGGACAAGATGACCATGTAGAGACATGGAATGATTTATATTGTGCCACAGAAAATGGTTTAACAATAAGCACTGTAACAATCTCTCACACACACACACATGCACACAAGTACGTACACAAGTATGCAAACTTGTTCTATTTTTTGTATTAGCATAGCCACAACTACCCGTGTCATTTTGTTGATACTTCCCTAGAGTTAACACCTACAGCAGTCACACAGACAGAGAAACACAGATGACTCAGAGACAGAGATATCACTGGAAGCAGAGACTTAACGTATAGTAGACCTACATAGAAAGAAAGACCCAGGCATTGTTAAATATGTCAAAGTTAATCTATGGCGATCCAGATATGAACAAGAAGGTCAAGTTTGACAGAGATGAGATGGAGGAGAGGATTGTGGATATCTACATCAATGCAGACACCCTGAGAGACGGTGAGACCAGCACCAAGAGAGAAGTGACAGCAGACACTGCTCCTAATAATGGACCAGGAGACCAGTACTCAGGTAACACACACACACACAGACACACAGCAGGACTCTTAGCCTGATAGCTCAAAGAACAGACCCTTCCTACAGATGTAGAATCTCACTCTATTGATGCTGTGTGGCGCAGTGGTCTAAGGCACTGCATCGCAGTGCTAGCTGTGCCACTAGAGATCCTGGTTCGAATCCAGGCTCTGTCGCAGCCGGCCGCGACCGGGAGACTCATGGGCGGCGCACAATTGGCCTAGCGTTGTCCAGGGTAGGGGAGGGAATGGCCGGCAGGGATGTAGCTCAGTTGATAGAGCATGGCGTTTGCAACGCCAGGGTTGTGGGTTCGATTCCCACGGGGGACCAGTATGAAAAAAAATATATATATATTTACAAAAAAATATATATGTATTCACTAACTGTAAGTCGCTCTGGATAAGAGCGTCTGCTAAATGACTAAAATGTAAATGTAAATGTAATAGGTTTGGGTTAGTTATCTGTGTTCTAATACAGTCTAGGTAGATGGGTTTGGGTTAGTTATCTGTGTTCTAATACAGTCTAGGTAGATGGGTTTGGGTTGGTTATCTGTGTTCGAATACAGTCTAGGTAGATAGGTTTGGGTTAGTTATCTGTGTACAAATACAGTCTTGGTAGATGGGTTTGGTTAGTTATCTGGGCACATACAGCAGTGTTTCCTTCAAACCACAAACACTAAAGTACACACAATAGAATATACTACCACATCTTAATTTTCCATTTAAATATTTTGTAAAATATTGTAAATTTGATCAAATGTGGAATGATACCAGTCATCAGTCAATCATCAGGGTGACTTCTGACTACTGTTTATCTCTTTCCCACTAACAGGTATATATTTTATATACATTTTTTGGTGATATTTTCCCCCTCAGAACCCACAGTAAAGTTTGAGGCCCTCTTGAAGGTGTGACACAGTCATCATCAGGCTGAATTTGGTGCAAACCACAACACAAACAACCTGACAAAGATAAATGTCATTCAGTTTCCCAGATGTAAATATGCAGGTGTCATCATTACTGTATAAGATATTCATTGTATTTTCCATCTCTTAGATATATTGTGTTTTGTATTTGTGTCAAAGCAACAGTTAATGTCAAAACACAAGTTTAGTCAGTAGGTTGTTATGACGGTTCACTGCCATCCTATGGCCTCTGTTGTCTCTGCTAGTCAACATGATGGCTGCTGAAAGCTTCTTGGTAACTGAGTCACTCCCCATCTCTCTTCCAACCCCACTCATGAAGTTGGCCACGTTCCAGGATGACTACATTGATGTCGCCTGCCAGATGTCACAACTCCTCGATAGATGTTTAACATTTCAGCTAACCAAATCATATGGTATAGCAATCTAATGCCCAACAGCACAGTCGATGACTTGGCCAGCAGCCATGGGTCAATGGCTGTCTTCAATGTAGTCGGCCTGGAATGAGACCATCCTCGGTGTGGTTGACAGATTGAGCAGTACTGAGCTCTGACCTCCCAGACACAGGAAACTACTAACCCTGCTCCTGCTCTCCCTCCCTCCCGTCTCCCTCTGACCTCACAGACACAGGAAACTACTAACCCTGCTACTGCCCTCCCTCCCTCCCGTCTCCCTCTGACCTCACAGACACAGGAAACTACTAACCCTGCTACTGCCCTCCCTCCCTCCCATCTCCCTCTGACAGTTTCCTCTTCTCTTATCACTCTGGTTACGATTTAACTCTTTTGGCCTCAAGTTCATTTCAAAGCCATAACTAAGTTTAATTTCTTTTGTACATGTCACGCCCTGACTCTGGGGACTCCTATTTGTTGATTCAGGGTGTGTATATTCTATGTTGTGGTGTTCTATGTTATAGGTTCTATTATGTGTAGATCTATGTTGGCCGGGTTGGTTCCCAATCAGAGGCAGCTGTAGCTCGTTGTCTCTGATTGGGGACCATACTTAGGCAGCCTATTGGCACTAGTGGGTTGTGGGATCTTGTTCCGTGTTAAGGTATGTTGTGTTGCGCTGCCTTGGACTTCACGTATCATTTGTTTATTGTTTTGTCGTTGTGTTTATTCGTTAATAAACATGTATGCATATCACGCTGCGCCTTGGTCCGTCCCGTTCGTCAACGATCGTGACAGTACAACTATGTTGAATAATGGGTGAATATTGACCGTGTTAGCCACAATCTCACTCAGATGTGATGATTAAAGCTTCAGGTTACCTTTGTCAAGATTTTGAATCTTTCTTTAAATCTGAATATCTTTGTAGTTCATTCTAATTATAACCTGAGAACAAACTCATTTTCTTGTGAGATAAAATTAATCTCTGTATAATTGATGTACAGGTAGTGGATATATAGGACATGGGATGTAATAATGTTCAATGTTTTTATTTATTCAACAAAAGATGGAGAGCACATGCTTAAAAATATAATGAAATTACAAATTACCATTACATTCAATTTCACCTCATTACCGTACAAAATACATATTTTTAAAATAATCGTCATCTTAATCTGAGGAAGTAAAGCGTATTTAACCATTTAACAGGATCGTTACACCTGAGAGCTGAGAAAGATACATTTGTTTCAGATTACTTCTCATTGTACATTGGTGGGGGAATGATCAGTAATATACAGAACATAATTAAAGAACAGTATGTAACCTGTATCGGCTGTTCTGCTGATGGTAAAAAAATATATATACATTTTACCACCAATTTGCAGTTCAGCTCTTACGAACTCTATTGCTCACAATATCACATCCTGTCAAATGGAGAAGCACTCACCTGCACTCTGTACTAGTAACTATTGATGCAAGGAGCTCTTCAATCAAACTCTTCTTACAGTGTATCAGTTCTCTCTGTCATCCCAATCATGCGTTTTTTTTTATAGCTGTGATAATGACGATCCATCCCATACAGTGACGTTGAGGTCTCGACTGAAAGAGAACCTTAAAGTTACTTTCTCTTTCCATTTGGATAAATCTTTAACTTCACGTTCTTCATTACAATGTAACATATTTATGTGATAGAGGTATAGTCATACTAGACACAATGTAGCTCCGATTCTTATTATATTTGGTTACATGTAGCCAGAGGGGGGAATTGTCAGAGGTTACCAGGGTAACTGCATTGGCAGGGAGCGTTAGTAGTCTCTAAGCTTTGTCTGCCAATCATGTTTTTAGCTGGTGAGATTCTGACCTCTTGTGCCCACAGTGCACCATGTCAAGACGATGATTTAGACAGAATCCCAATTACTCTTAAACAGCTTCATATTGTCGTTTCCTTTACTTTGTTATGTCAGAGTGCGACCCGGATGTTTTCCCCATAGAGATGCATTACATTCTATTTAATTCTATGGGTTTCTCATCATATTGCTTTCATATGGCAAGGTCTTTCAGATCTGTGGTGGTTACAAAGGAAAGAAGGCAAGGACAGGAGACAAGGAGAGGAAGGAAGCAGATTGAGACTATTGGGACGTGACCTTATGGGTGTTTGGTATCACAGCTGCTGACTGTGTTGTGTTTATGGGTGTTTGGTATCACAGCTGCTGACTGTGTTGTGTTTATGCTGGAGTGCAGCAGCTGTAGAGGTAGCACTTAATCCAACATCTATATCTGTAAAGTGATGTCTGTTTGCACACATCAATACAGGTCACATTCTAACACACACACACACACACACTGGACACACTCTTTTGTCTCCATAACACAGTAATATGTCAAATGAATAAACCTTCAGTGTTTGTTCAGGAGAAAGTTTCCATTGATAAAGACTGATGGATTGCTGTCGTTCAGAATGTCAACACGTTGGACACACCCAAACACACATGTACACTCAGTGGATGTTAACAGTTGGCCCTGTGGGTGACTGGGTCCAAACAGCGGGAGGCTAGAGAAGGAGGATACATTGGCACACACACAATCACAGATTTCTAAAGATTCTAAAGTGGGGGTCAATGTTCTCTGAAGAACGCTGGAGAACAGAATGTTGGATGTCTGCATTCCAGCAACGTTCAGCAAACATTCTGATGTGTTTGGATAAAATGGTTCCATTGTTGTACATCTGATCTGTGTCACTAACGTTGTCACTGATGTTGTATTATACCAAGTCAATCAGTATTACTAATGTTGTATCATCTAGCAAAGGTGAAACACATTGATGCTGCTTCCTGGGTTGAGAATTGAGGTCCTGTTTGGCGTAGATGATAACAGTGTGGCCCTAGCACTGTAAGGGTGGTGCGTTCGATTCCCGCTGGAGTCACATACCCTATACTCAAAATGTATGCACCCACTCTACTTAAATCGCTTTGGATTAAAGAGGTTGCTAATATTGTTACATGTTAACAGACTTCTGTTAAAATCCCAAACCCTGTCCCAGCAGGAGGCCTTTTGCCTTTTGGTAGGCCGTCATTGTAAATAAGATACATTCAAATTAAAGGTAATCATGAAAAAACAATGTATTTTGGAGATGGTTTTCACCTACGGTACCAATCCTGATTCAACTGTTGTGTGTAGAGTACAGTATGTATCAATACTGTATATCACCTTGTTGGAAGACACTTTTACCTTTCATGTGGTACTATGAGAAAAGGTACCGTATGATGTTGTGTTGTCAAGGCTACAGCCATGATTCTCCACTCTGTTCCTGATGTTGTGTTGTCAAGGCTACAGCCATGATTCTCCAATCTGTTCCTGATGTTTTGTTGTCAAGGCTACGGCCATGATTCTCCAATCTGTTCCTGATGTTGTGTTGTCAAGGCTACGGCCATGATTCTCCACTCTGTTCCTGATGTTGTGTTGTCAAGGCTACGGCCATGATTCTCCACTCTGTTCCTGATGTTGTGTTGTCAAGGCTACAGCCATGATTCTCCACTCTGTTCCTGATGTTGTGTTGTCAAGGCTAGAGCCATGATTCTCCACTCTGTTCCTGATGTTGTGTTGTCAAGGCTACAGCCATGATTCTCCACTCTGTTCCTGTAACTGGTAGTCTATTTGTAATTTTTTTGTACCTTTATTTATACAGATAATTCTTGTTGGGAGATCTTTTACATTTACATTTACGTCATTTAGCAGACGCTCTTATCCAGAGCGACTTACAAATTGGTGCATTCACCTTATAGCCTGTGGGATAACCACTTTACAATATGTTTTTTGGTGTGTGGCGGGGGGGTAAGGGGGGTAGAAGGATTACTTTATCCTATCCCAGGTATTCCTTAAAGAGGTGGGGTTTCAAGTTTTACAAGAGAGACCTGTCGTACCTTGTTCCAGTACTGTGTTGTTCCAAGATCTTTACATGGCAGTTAGTCTGTTTGTTTATATATTGTTCCAGGACTGTGGAAGTATGTTCTGAATGTTTTGACTCATGCAGGGCTGGTTCCATGACAAATACAAAAAGACAAAGTAATTAAAACAAGGTGGAGATACCTCCATACCAAAACATACAGATTGTGTGAAGTGTACAGAAGCTATGACCAACCCTCATTCACACATTCACACGTTCATTATCTCTTCTGTCATCCATCTCTCTCCCTCTCCCTCCCTCTTTACAACTCTCTGTCATTCACTTCTTCCTTTCTCTTGTTCTTCTAAGACTGTGATGATATTATTTTTCCTATCAGGTCTCTCTCCGTTTCTCCACCTTTACTCTCTCTCTCTCCCTCTCTCTCTCTCTCTCTCTGTCTCTCTCTCTCTGTCTGTCTCTGTGTCTTCGCTCTCTCTCTGTCTTTTAAATGTTATTGTCCTTTCTGGACATCTGTAGCATCCTGTTACTGTACTTTCTATACAATTGGAATGATTAATTCTAATTCTCACATTACCTTCGACTTCCTACGGTGAGAGAGGCTGAAGTAGGTGGGCGATGTTAAGGCTAGAGTTAATTATTTCAGATATTTTTGTGTTAAATTGTAGGATTTTATCACTATGATGGAAATAATTAGACTACTGTATGATGAGGGGGCTGTCCTGGTAAAATGTTGGAGGAGCTAGGATAACAAAAGGTGTTTTTGGTTCATAATTACTACTCCCTAATCTCTCTCTTTCTCTCTCTCTCTCTCTCTCTTTCCTCCCTCCTCCCTCCCTCCCTCCCTCCCTCCCAGGTTAATTGGCAACACCCAGTCGTCAGTGTTGTGTTTTGTCATCGACACCACAGGCAGTATGAGTGACTGACATCACTGAGGCTAAGCGAGTCCTTCTCCATCATGGACAGTAAGAGAGGAACCCAGCAGGAACCTTCATCATACATCCTGGTCCCCTTCAACGACCCAGGTGGGTGTTAGCCTGGTCCCAGATCTGTTAGTGCTGTCCCACTCCAACATTATTGTCACATCACATGCCAAGTGCCTGCCCTGAAACTGGGAGCAGAATGACTGTTTTAACACAAACTGATTTTATTTTTACTTGTGTGGAATAACAATACATTTTCACGTTCGATCAAGTCTTACACAATTAGCTATTTGTGGTGTGTGTGTGTGTGTGTGTGTGTGTGTGTGTGTTTGTGTGTGTGTGTGGGTGTGTGTGTGCGCGCAGCGTGTGCGTGCGTGCGCGTGTGTGTGTGTGTGTGCGCGTGTATGTACAGGTGATGTCATGAAAAGTTACTTTCACAGTGCCAATATGAAGGGTGTATTTGAACGGCTGCATTTTAAATGTGGTTGCCTGTTTTTGCAACTCTGCCAGAGCTGGTTAGTTAGCCAGTGGACTGAAATGTTATTTCCCATAGAGTTCCAGTACTTGATCCCAGTGTGGTCTGACTCTCTGGTGTGTGTGTTGTAATTCCCAGATGGCCCTCATGGCGGCGCCACCCCTCCTCTGAGATCTTTGTGTTCACCGATGCTCCTGCTAAAGACACTGCAATAAAGAGCACATGCACCATGCGCACATACAAACCAGTGGAGGCTGGTGGGAGGAGCAATAGGAGGACAGGCTTGTTGTAATGGATGGAATGGAATTAATGGAACGGTATCAAAACACATCAAATATATTGAAACCACGTTTCACTCCGTTCCATGAATTCCATTCCAGCCATTACAATGAACCAATCCTCCTATAGCTCATCCCACCAGCCTCCACTGACTGTAACCACCCTCATAGAGATCACCAAGTCTGTGGTTACCAGGGCTTTCACTACTGTTTATATTTCTCTCTTTCATTTCTCTCTCTCTTTCTTTCTCTTTCTATCTCTCTCTTTCTCTTTCTCTATTTGTCTCTTTCTATCTCTCTCTCTCTTTCTCTGTTTGACTCTCTCTTTCTCTGTGTCTCTCTCTCTCTATCTCTCTCTATCTCTCTATCTCTCTCTCTCTCGCTCTCTCTCTCTCTCTCTCTCTCTCGCTCTTCTATCTCTCTCTTTCACTCTCATCTCTCTCTCTCTCTCTGACACTCTCCTCTCTCTCTATTCTGTCATCAACTTGTCTCTACCTCTACTCTCCTCTCTCTACCTCTCCTCTCCTCTCTCTACCTCTCCTCTCCTCTCTCTACCTCTCCTCTCTCTACCTTTCCTCTCCTCTCTCTACCTTTACTCTCCTCTCTCTACCTCTCCTCTCCTCTCTCTACCTCTCCTCTCTCTACCTCTCCTCTCCTCTCTCTACCTCTCCTTTCCTCTCTCCCTCTCCTCCCTCCCCTCTCCTCTCCTTTCCTCATGTTGACTGATAACCTACGCTCCAGACGTCGTTGTCGTGAGGCTTTCCCCTGTCAGGGCGGAGCCTCCAACTGGATGGCCAAATCAGACGCTCAGCTCTCGAGGTCCAGGCCTCTGGAGGTCAACCAATCAATCAATGTTATTCATAAAGCAGTTGTCCCCAAAGTGCTTAACAGCTTCTTGTAGAATTCTTAGAACATGCTGTACTCCCTTCCTCCAGGTCAGGCCATTGAGGTCACCAAGGAGGATCTGCCCTGGGCCACCAGCATCATGGAGGACTTCTCCGCTGCAGCACAGGAATGGTACTGTCTTAACTTACATAGGCTATAGACAATGTCCTCCAGCTCAGTTTTCAGCCAGTCAATCTTATTCACTGGAAAAGCAATAGAACTGTACACCCCCTAACAGGGCAACGGGACCCTAGACACTTCTATGGCGGGTGGGCCTCAGGGCCGAGAACGTGACCCGGTGGCGCCTACAGTGCCACCTGCTGTTCAAAGAAGGCAGAGCTGGTGGTAGTGGACAGGGCAGGCAACGTGGGTGTGTTCTGGGCTCAGTGAAGGACTCCTATGGGGGTGGTTGTGAGCTCTACAGCACAGGGCCCGGTTTCCCAAAAGCATGTTAAGGCTAAGTCCATCGTTACAACCATAGGATCCTATTATTCTAAGTTTAATTTAGCCTTAATAAGCTTTCGGAAACCGGGCCCAGGTCTCTGTCATCAACACTACAGCTGTACCCTGTAGTTAGTACTACATCCACCCAGGACTCTGTCACCAACACTACATCTGTACCTGTAGTTAGTACTACATCCACCCAGGTCTCTGTCACCAACACTACATCTGTACCTGTAGTTAGTACTACATCCACCCAGGTCTCTGTCACCAACACTACAGCTGTACCTTGTAGTTAGTACTACATCCACCCAGGTCTCTGTCACCAACACTACATCTGTACCTGTAGTTAGTACTACATCCACCCAGGTCTCTGTCATCAACACTACAGCTGTACCCTGTAGTTAGTACTACATCCACCCAGGACTCTGTCACCAACACTACATCTGTACCTGTAGTTAGTACTACATCCACCCAGGTCTCCGTCACCAACACTACATCTGTACCTGTAGTTAGTACTACATCCACCCAGGTCTCCGTCACCAACACTACATCTGTACCTGTAGTTAGTACTACATCCACCCAGGTCTCCGTCACCAACACTACATCTGTACCTGTAGTTAGTACTACATCCACCCAGGTCTCCGTCACCAACACTACATCTGTACCTGTAGTTAGTACCACATCCACCCAGGTCTCCGTCACCAACACTACATCTGTACCTGTAGTTAGTACTACATCCACCCAGGTCTCCGTCACCAACACTACAGCTGTACCTGTAGTTAGTACTACATCCACCCAGGTCTCCGTCACCAACACTACATCTGTACCTGTAGTTAGTACTACATCCACCCAGGTCTCCGTCACCAACACTACATCTGTACCTGTAGTTAGTACTACAGTCCACCCAGGTCTCTGTCACCAACACTACAGCTGTACCTGTAGCTAGTATTACGTCCACCTTTGGCTCTGTCCCTGAATCTAAGGTTTCTGTGTGATGCTTTCTCTCTATGGAATAGAGTAGAGCTATAGAGATGTATAATAGTTCATGTAGGTAGATGTCATGTGGAACAGTGGAATCATCCCCAGCCAGCTCTCTATGTCTCGCTCAGTCTCAGTCTCTCTCTCTCAGTCTCTCTCTCTCAGTCTCTCTCTCTCAGTCTCTCTCTCTCAGTCTCTCTCTCTCTCTCTCTCTCTCTCTCTCTCTCTCTCTCTCTCTCTCTCTCTCTCTCTCTCCCTCTCTCTCTCTCTCTCTCTCTCTCTCTCTCTCTCTCTCTCTCTCTCTCTCTCTCTCGTAGTTACTATGTTGATGGTTGGATACAGTGCTGAATGGTGAAGTGATGTTTCCACCTAGTGCAGGGTTCTTCAATTCCGGTCCTGGAGGGCCGAAACACTTCTGTTTTTTATTTCTACCTGGTAGTAAATTGTACTCACCTGGTGTCCCAGGTCTGAATTAGCCCCTGATTAGAAGGAGAGGATGAAAAACAGAGGTGTTTCGACCCTCCAGGACCGGAATTGAAGAACCCTGACCTAGTGGTTAAAGAGTCTCAGTGGTCTAAGGCACTCTATCGCAGTGCTAGCTGTGCCACTAGAGATCCTGGTTCGAATCCAGGCTCTGTCGTAGCCGGCCGCGACCAGGAGACCCATGGGGCGCGTACAATTGGCCCAGCTTCGTCCAGGGTAGGGGAGGGAATGGCCGGCAGGGATGTAGCTCAGTTGGTAGAGCATGGCGTTTGCAACGCCAGGGTTGTGCGTTCGATTCCCACAGGGGGCCATTATAAAAAAATCAATAAAGAATAATGTATGTGTAAGCACTCACTAACTGTAAGTCGCTCTGGATAAGAGCGTCTGCTAAATGAACTAAAATGTAAATGTAAGAGAGAGATTAACTCACCATAGAGGTGAAATAGTGGTATTACAGACTTGCCTATGGACTCTTTCTCAATTCATCCTTCCTCAATTCCTCCTCTCTCCTTTGCTTCCTTCTCAAAACGCATTGGATAATATGGTCCAAGAGGAGGGACCTTGGACATTCTCCTCTAATAGGGTTGAGAAGGAGGAGAGGAATCGATGAAAGACTAATTTAGATAGAGCCTTAGTGTCAGACAGAGCCATAGAGCAGTGTTTCCCAAACTCGGTCCTGGGACCCACCCTGTGTCCACGTTTAGTTTCTTGCCCTAGCACTACACAGCTGATTCAAATAATCAAACTGGATGATGAGTTGGTTATTTGAATCAGCTGTGTAGTGCTAGCGCAAAAAACAAAATGTGCATCCAATAGTGTATGGACCTCACTTTGTGCATGGGGAAGTTGTCATACTGATACGGAAGGGCCATCCCCAAACTGTTGCCACAAATTTGGACGTACAGAATCGTTTACAATGTCATTGTATGTTGTAGCATTAAGATTTCCCTTCACCAAAAAAAAACTGCCCCAGACCCTTATTCCTACTCCACCAAACTTTACAGTTGGCACTATGCATTGGGGCAGGTAGCACTTCTCCTGGCATCCACGCCAAACCCAGATTCATCCGGCCGGACTGCCAGATGGTGAAGCATGATTCATCACTCCAGAGAATGTGTTTCCAATGCTCCGTAGTCAGTGGCGGCGAGCTTTTACACCACTCAGCCTATGCTTAACATTGACCATAGAGATCTTAGGCTTGTGTAGCGGCTGCTCGAGCCATGGAAACCCATTTCATTAAGCTCCAGACAAACAGTTATTGTGCTGATGTTGCTTCTAGAGGCAGTTTGGAACTTCGGTAGTGAGTGTTGCAACTGAGGACAGACGGATTTTACGCGCTATTGCGATTCGGCACTCGGCGGTCCTGTGAGCTTGCATGGCCTACCACTTCACGGCCGAGCCGTTGTTGCTCCTAGACGTTTCCACTTCACCAATAACAGCACTTACAGTTGACCGGGGCAGCTCTAGCAGGGCAGACATTTCACAAACTGACTTGTTGGAAAGGTGGCATCTTATGACGGTGCCACGTTAAAGGTCAAGCTGAGCTCTTGGTAAAGGCGCCATTCGACTGCCAATGTTTGTCTATGGAGATTGCATGGCGGTGTGTTCGATTTTATACACCTGCCAGCAACGGGTGTGGCTGAAATATCAACATCCACTAATTTGAAGGGGTGTCCACATACTTTTGTATTAATAGTGTATCGTTTTAAAACAGATGTACTGATGGGAAAACAAACATGTTTCCATTCGAGAGCTAAAGTGGAGAGTCAGCGTGGTGGCCAGTGATGTGTTGATTTGACAGTTTCTCATCTGTTAAAAACGGTGCTCACTTACGGTAAGGGACAGGAACATACACAGGGCAGAGTAACGATATCACAAGACCTGGGGAGACCCAACACAGACCTGTTAGACAGAAAACACAGTACGTTGTTGGAGATATCTGAGGCCATCGATGCTGAGCCAGATATGACCAAAAGGTTTGACAGAGGTGAGATGGAGGGGAGAGGATTGTGGATATCTATGTCAGTGCAGACACCCTGAGAGACGGTAAGAGCCGCACCAAGAGAGAAGAGACAGCAGATTCACTGCTCCTAATAATGGACCAGGAGACCAGTCCTCAGGGAAACAGCCACACAGTCTCTCTCACATACACACACACAAGAAATGTCCATGCACACACACATGCACACACAAGACAAAACACGTGCTTTCGCGCACACATGCACACATTGTTGTTGCAGATAACAAGGCCTCAAAGAACTCAACTGCAGAGAGAGACCAGCTACAGACAAGATACATGTGGTTTAACATCACCATGACAACATAATGTAACACAAAAGCAGCCATCAGTGCACACAACTTCCTCCTTCATTCTCACACACGCCCCACTGTAGGTACTAGATTCAGTCTGCAGCGCAGAAGATCAGCGCTATAGTGGAATTCAATTCAAAGGCAATGTTCCCACCTTTGCGGAGACTGCATTCACGGTAAACTCTGCATATGTCAGCTCAATTGAAAATTAACTTTAAGATTTCAATAGCGCTATAGCGCAGATCTTCTCCTCTACGGATTGAATCTAGGTCTCAGTGTCCAGAGTGAGCCACAGCAGAGGAAGAAGAAAATGAACACATGAACACACACACACACACACACACACACACACATACATACACACACACTCAACCCAAATTAATAAACAAACAACACAGCATCAGAAAAGAGGAAGAAATGAAGCACGGAACAGAATGATCAAAGATGAAGAGGACGTTACAACAAACTGTCTGTCTACAAGCCTTCATCACAAATGGCACCCATTTCCCTTTGTAGTGCACTTACAGAGAATAGGATGCCATTTTGGATGCAACCCAAGTCACCTTCTTATTGGTGGATGGAGCCTTGAAGCATCCTGCCACCATCTGTGCCACAGACAGAGAACAGAGAGGGAGCGGGTGGAGACACACTTCGATCAACTATTTATTCATATCCTTACAGATTTGCATTATTCATTCTTTAATAAATAGTTTAATCATATTTCTACATGTTGTTCCTTTCTGAACTGCCAACATTTTGCAATAGCTTCCCACTGGGCAAAAACTGGTTGAATCAAAGTTGTTTCCACGTGATTTCAAACCAAAAAAATTTGAATCAACGTGGGAAATCTGATTGGATTTGCAAAAACGTTATCCGTATGGGCATTTCATATTTTTCACCCACCTTTTAACCTAAATCCAATGACATGGTGACATTTTGTTGTTGATATCACATCGAATTCATGGTTAGTTGACAACTCAACCAAATGTAAATCAAAACTAGACATTGAACGTGTGCGAGCCGAGTGGTTCAGTGGTAGTTTAATCTAAATTAAAATCTTTGTAGTGTTTTTCAGTAGTTAATTAATTGTTTGCCATGTAGTGATGTAGCTAACTACTGGAACTACACACCTTTTCTTTGCAAAAATAAAATACGGGTGAAGTAGATAAAAATGTAATTTATTTTATGACATCTGACCTACCTTATTCTCACTTGGAAACAGTTTGTTGTGTTCAATAGGCTATAGGGCCCTCAGAAAGCATTAATAGCTCTTACTTAGTCCACATTTTGTTGTGCTTCAACCTGAATTCTAAATAGATTCAATAGATTTTTCTCCTCACTCATCTACACACAAAACCCATAATGACAAAGTGAACATGTTTTTTTGTCATTTTTGCAAATTGATTGAAGATGAATACAGAAAAGTCTAATTTACATAAGTATTCACAGCCTGAGTCAATACTTTGTAGAAGCACCTTTTGCTAGCGATTTATTGTAGCGATTGCATCATAATGTTTCTGCCATCGTCTCTTATAACCAAAGAGAGCTTCTGGATATCAGGACAACGATTACTCACCCTCGTTGGACAAACACTTTTCTTTCAACGAGGCGTTTCGAAGGATATTCTACAGACTCCCGACACAGCCCAGATCCCCGTCATTCCCGGTGGAGGAAGAGACGGAGATATCGTGGGCGCAGATCCGGTGCCTTGCAAGGATACGACGGCTAACGCAAACTGCCTCTCCCATCAATCCTATTAGCCAACGCCGCTTTGGAGAATAAAATGACGATTTAAGATTACTTGCTATCCTACCAACGCATTAAAAAACTATAATATCTATGTTTCACGGAGTCGTGTGGCTGAACGACGCACAATGATAACATTCAGCTAGCAGGCTATACGCCACATCGCAGGACAGAACGGCAGACTCGGGTAAGACGCAGGGGTAATGGTCTCTGCATATTGTAAACAACAGCTGGTGCACAAAAATCAAAATACTAAGGAAGTCTCTAAGGTTTTGCTCGCTTGGAGGTAGAGACATTCTATGATAAGCTGTAGACCACACTATTTAATAAGAGAGTTTTCTATCTATATTTTTCATATTTGCCTATTTACCACCACAAACCAATGCTGGCATTAAGATTGCAATGAAATGAGTTGTACAAGGCCATTAATCAACAGGAAAACGCTCATCCAGATGCAGCGCTCCTAGTAGCAGGGGACTTTAATGCAGGGAAACTTAAATCCGCTTCTACCTAATTTCACCAGCATGTTAAATGTGCAACCAGAGGGGAAAAACTCTAGACCACCTTTACTCCACACACAGATCATACAAAGCTCTCCCTCGCCCTCCATTTGGAAATCTGACCATAACTCTATCCTCCTGATTCCTGCTTATAAGCAAAACCTGAAGCAGGAAGCACCAGTGATTC
>NW_025534189.1:240000-253863 GCF_020615455.1 Coregonus clupeaformis | reverse complement strand
ATGTTAACTCCAGTAGGTGGAAAAAGTACCCAATTGTCATACTTTGAGTAAAAGTGGAAAGATACCTTAACAGAAAATGACTCAACTAAAAGTGAAAGTCACCCAGTAAAATACTACTTGAGTAAAAAGTCTCAAAAGTATTTAGTTTAAATATACTTATCCAAAAGTGAAATGTATTACTAAAATATATACTTAAAGTATCAAAAGTAAAAGTACAAGTAAAAATCATTTCAAATTCCTTACATAAAGCAAACCAGACGACTTGTCTTGTTTTTAAAATGTGACGGTTCCAGCCAGAGGCACACTCCAACACTCAGACAATTTACAAACAAAGCATTTGTGTTTAGTGAGTCCCCCAGATCAGAGGCGTAGGGATGTTCTCTTGATGAGGCAAGTGAATTGGGACCATTTTCTGTCCTGCTACAAAAGGCATTCAAAATGTGTAACGAGTACTTTTTTTAAAGTTCAGGAAAATGTAGCGAGTAAAAAGTACATTTTTTTCTTTAGGAATGTATGAAGTAAAAGTAAAAATAGTCAAAATATAAATAGTAAAAGTCCAAGTCAGATACCAAAAATAATTACTTAAGTAGTACTTTAAAGTATTTTTACTTGGAGTACTTTACACCACTGGTGCTCTTTCTTAGCTAGCTGGACTATGCACTTGCCTCTGCTATCAATACACTGTGCTGCCTGATACCTATTCTGTACCACAGGAAAATAACAGTTTTAAACGTTGTTGGAAACCCACTTCTTCCAGACAGAATAGTTCCTGGGTAGATTCAGACTTACTCATCACCAATCTTTTGTTATGTCTGTGGGTTTCATAACCACGTCTCGTTAAACAATTCAATAATGATGAGACGGGAGACAGGAATCAGTTCAACCATTTATCTGGAACGTGATCATCTCACATTTACCTAAACCCCCCATGATGTATCTACTTCAACCCCAATATCAACAAATACACTTAGATAAGTAAAATGGACACTAAATAAAAACCTCATAGAGGAATTTGAATGTTCAGTTGTAGGTAGGGCCATGGGATAGGGTCAGGAAAAGGGTATGTTTTGATAACTGGTTACAGAGGTGACACTAACAAGCATAAGGTCCATTAGGTAACACAGTGAAGTAGAGGTGGGCTACAGCCATGGACAGTAGACGGTGTGTAGAGAGGTCAGTAGGTGAAAACACTCCCAGGACATAGATAGAGATGGCAGGTCTGGAAATACACAGAACACATTCTGATCATGGCCCCTAGACCTGACCTGAGACACCCAAACAAGATGCCAAAGAACAACCATAGGCTATTGGGATTTCCTTTCATCAAAAATACACCACATGGAAATGTGTCCAGTGTGTGTGTGTCCAGTGTATGTGTCCTGTGTGTGTGTGTGTGTGTGTGTTCAGTGTGTATGTGTATATCAGTGTGTGTGTTTCAGTATTTGATGTGTGTGTGTGTGTGGTGTGTTTGAGTGTGTGTATGTGTGTCCAGTGTTTGTGTGTGTTCAGTGTTTGTGACCTGTGTGTGTTTGTACAGGTATATTTCCATGTGTATGTGTGTGTGTCCAGTGTGTGTGTGTTTCAACAAACCAGTGTGTTTTTCCAGTGTGTGTGTGTAACCAGTTGTGTGACCAGTGTTGAATACAGTCAGTGTGTGTGACCTTGTGTGTGTGTGTCGGTGTTGGTGTGTACCAGTAGACAGTATGTGTCCAGTTGTGTGTGTGTGTGCGTATGTGTAAGTGTGTAAAAACCCAGAAAACTGTGTGTGTCTGTGTGTGTGTCTTGTGTGTAAAAAGTATGTGTGTCCAGTGTAGTGTGTGTGTAGTGTGTATCTAGCAGTGTGTTGTCCAGACAGGTGTGTGTGTTTCCAGTGTGGTCAGTCCACTGTGTGTGTGAAAGTTTGTGTGTGTCCAGTAGTGTGTGTGTCCAGTTGTGTGTGTCCAGTGTGTGTGTGTCCAGTGTGTGTGAGTGTGTGTATGTGTGTGCTGGTCTGTGTGTTTGTTGTGTCAGGTGTGTGTTTGTCCATTTGTGTGTGTGTGTGTGTGTGTGTGTGTGTCCTGTGTGTGTGTAGGTTTGTGTAAAAGTGCCCGTGTGTGTGTCCAGTGTGTATGTGTGTGGGTCCAGTGTGAGTTTGTATACCAGCGTATGTGTTGTGTCCAGTGTGTGTCCGAGTGTGTGTAGTGTGTCCAGAGTTTTTTGTGTATGTGTGTGTGTGTCTCTATCCAGTGTGTAGGTAGGTGTGTCCTGTGTGTATTTTCCTGTGTTTTGTCCAGTGTGTGTAGTGTGTGAATGTGGTCCAGTTTTTCTATGTGTGTAAACAGGTGTGTGTGTGTGTGTGTCCAGTGTGTGTGTGAGTAAACCAGTGTTTTTTTTCCAGTGTGTGTTGTCCAGTGTGTGTGTGTTGTGTGTGTGTTTGACCTGTATGAAAGATCTATATATTGTATCCTGTTGTTTTGTGTATAACAGTGTGTGTGTGTGTGTGTACAGTGTTTGTGTATCAATGTGTTTCGTGTGTCCAGTGTGTGTCAGTGTGTGTGTCCAGTATGTGTGTTGTTCAGTATGATGTGTGTGTGTGTCCAGTTTGTGTGGTGTCCAGTGTGTGTGTGTGGTCCAGTGTGTCAGTGTGTGTGTATTTCCAGTATGTATGTGTGTGTTGTGTGTCCAGTTTTTTTTCACCATGGTTATTATTTACAGGGACACTGAGGAGTCAACATAAACCCCAAACCCTGGATAGGGGCTCAGTGGGAATGTGGGTGGAATGTGTTCAGGTGGGTCTACAGTTTCAGAGGCTGAGAAAGGACAGAGTGCCGGCCGGCCAGTCCAGATACCCACTCTACTCTGTGGGAGCTGGAGAGACTCTGCCGTGAGGAACATACCCAGACAGGTATATCTGTTGTCAGAGCCAGGCGACTCGAGGACTTGTCATTATCTCCAATCCTACAGTCACTACCTTCCCTCTCCTGCTGGATTCCTTTATATGCCACTCCTATACCAATGTCCCACTCCACTCTCGCCTCCCAGTAACATCTCTTGAGTCAGACCCCTCTCTACACGAAGCACCTGTTCCCAACCATCAATCTCTCTGGGTGATCAGAGATACTTGGCTGCTTCTCTGTCCCTCCATCTTCTGCCCTGTTACTTCCAAAGACAGAGAAAGAATCTCATTTACTGTAAGTTTGGAAGGTCCAGTTGAGATCACAGACACGGAACTAATATGACTTAATATTAGAAATCATCATCATTCCATTGTTTAACATCTTCTTTTACTAAATCTCAGTTATCATGCAGATGTTTCTGGTAGTCAAGGAGAAATTAAGGTAACTTGAGATTTTTCAATGATCATATGTTATATACTGTATGGTAATAGTAAAACACATTCCCATTTAATGTACACACCCCATTCCGGGGAACAAACACAAACACAGCACGACACACACATTCATCAAAGCAACTTTGTAAACTTTGGTGTCCCTTGATTTGGTGCTTCTGTGGGAACTACGGCTGATATTTAATATGACCAAGGGTGAATGATAGAGTCTTTGACTTTGACTTCTTGTTAAGACTTATTCTAGTCAGCATTCTTCACAGCATGTCCGCCACTCATATTTTCTAAGTCCAGGTTTCATTGTGTTCTCCCTCCACCATGTTCCACACTGTAGCCACAGAAAGAACAGACAGTCATTGAGGATACCCCTGACTCTCAAACACACACACACACACACACACACTACACACACACACACACACACACACACACACAGCTATTACACACACACACACAAACACACACACACACACACACACACACACACACAGCACACACACACAAACAGTCATACATACATTTGTCCAAGTGTGTGTGTGTGTGTATGTCCACTGTGTGTGTGTATCCAGGTGTGTGTGTACGAATGTGTGGCTGTCCAATTTTTTTTTTTCCGCAAAAGTTTTTTTTCCATGTGGGAAGTGTGTGTGTATTATGTGTCCAGTGTAGTGGTGTGTGTGTGTGTGTCCAGTGTGTGTCCAGTGTGTGTGTGTGTGTGTATGTCAGTATGTGTGTGTGTGTGTATATCGGTGTGTGTCCAGTGTGTGTGTGTGTGTGCTGTCTGTCCAGGTGTGTGTGTTGTATCAAGTGTGTGTGTTTGTGTGTCCAGTGTGTGTGTGTGTGTGTGTGTGTCCAGTGTGTGTGTGTGTGTGTGTCCAGTGTGTGTGTGTGTGTGTGTGTTTTAACCAGTGTGTGTTTGTGTACAGTGTGTGTGTGTGTGTGTGTGTGTGTTTTTTTGTCCAGTGTGTTGTGTTTGGTCCAGTGTGTGCATGTTGTCCATTGTGTGTGTGTCCAGTGTGTGTTTGTGTCCAGTGTGTGTGTGTCAGTGTGTGTGTGTGTGTGTGTGTGTGTGTGTCAGTGTGTGTGTGTGTTTGTCCAGTGTGTGTATGTGTGTCCATTGTGTGTATGTGTGTCCAGTGTGTGTGTTTGTCTAGTGTGTGTATTTCCAGTTGTGTGTGCAGTTTTTGTGTGTGTGTCCAGTGTTTTTATGTTTTTTTCACTTTTTTGTGTGTGTGGGCCAATGTGAGATGTGTTTTTGTGTGTGTTTGTTTGTCCAGTTGTGTGTGTCAATGTGAGTGTGTGTGTGTCCAGTGTTTGTGTGTCCAGTGTCTGTGTGTGTGTGTGTGGGGTGTCCACTCAGCGCGTGTGTCCAGTGTGGAGTGTGTGTGTGTGTGTGTCCAGTGTGAGTTGTGTGTGTCCAGTGTGTGTGTGTGTGTGTGTGTGTGTGTGTGTGTCTGTGTTTTCTGACCATTGTGTGTGTGTGTGTGTGTGTATATATGTGTGTCAGTGTGAGTGTGTGTGTGTGTGTTCCAGTCGGTGTGTGTAGGTGTGAACCATGGTGTGTGTGTGTGTGTGTGTGGTGTATAACCATAAAAAAAAACAAACCAGTAAAACTATGTGTGTCCAGTTTTTGTCCATTTTTTGTGTCATGTATGTCCAGTGTGTGTGTGTGTGTCCATATGTTTTGTCCAGTGTGTGTGTTGTGTGTGTGTGTGTGTCCAGTTTTGTACCAGTAACAGGTGTGTGTGTACAGTTGTGTGTGTTTTTTTTTGTATGTGTAGTGAGTGAGTGTGTGTGTACCAGTGTGTGGAGTTGTGTGTGTTCAGTGTTGTCCGTGTGTGTGTGTGTGAAATGTTTTTCCATTGTGTGTGTAGTGCTTATGTTCACACTGGGACCCACACACAGGACACAGGACACACACACACACACACACACGACACTACACACACACACACACACACTGGGATCCACACACACACACACACACACTGGACACAAACACACACACACACCCCTGGCACACACACACACACACCTGGACCCACACACCGACACACACACCTGACCTACACACTACACTGGACAGACAAAACACACAAACAGTCGACACACTCACACAACTACACACACACACACACACACACACACACACACTACACACACACACACACACACTGAATTCCCCCCACACACACAAAAACACCCCACATTGGACTCACACACACACATTGAACACACACACAAACTGAACACAAACACACACACACACACACACACACACACACACACACACACACACACACACACACACACACACATGTCTATAACTGTCAAGTGGTAGTCAGAATGTTTTTCTTAACTAGCCTGATAACTCCAACATGTCTGATATAACATTGACATAAACCCTCTACATACTTGGATTTTCTCCAGTCTGCAGTGTGGATCTCTCCAGTCCAGCAGAGGCAGTCTGACTCCGAGTCTCCTGGGTGATTGTAGCTCAGGTCCAGCTCTCTCAGGTGTGAGGGTTTGACTTTCCAGAGCTGAGACCCGAGAAGCACAGCCTTCCTCTGTGACTAGACATGCCTGACAGCCTGCAAAGAGTCAAAATCATATTAAAACCACATTATCTTTGGTGAAAATAGTGGCAGTATTATTTTTTTCAACATATTCAGATACATCAATGTCCTGAAACCTGCCATATATATTCAAAATGAATGTATCATTACTCAGAAAATTATAATAATATTGCTTGTAGATAGAAAAATGTATAGGTACAAATATTTGAGTTGACTGACCAGAGCAGTTTAAAAAGTATCAGTCAAAAAGACAGACAGTAGGTTATCATATTTAGATTTGTATTGTATACAGTCCACACCATATCTATTTTGACAGTAAAGCGATTTGAAAATGTGTACTCTATACTCCATCATTTTGGATTTGAGGATCAACAATGTTTCATGTGAGGTGACAGTATATAATGTCACCTTTTTTTTAGGTATTTCACTACATATCTGTTTCAACATTTAGAAATGAAAAGCACTTTACGTATCTAGTCCCCCTATTTGAAGAAGTCATAAGTATTCCTGACCAAATCACTTATAGTGTATTAAAGTAGTCAAAAGTTTAGTATTTTGATCCAAACTCATTGGTTGCATTTGCAGTTTGTTTTGCCAGGTTTGTTTTGGGTTGTGTTTTACCCTGATATGCTAACGGAATGGTGGATGATGACTGGATGTTTCTTCTTTAAGTGAGTAGATAACATGTTCTCTAAACACTACTAAATTAATCCTGATCCATGATTAAGAAAATATTTAATGAATCATGAAGTGAGAAAGTTACAGAAGGGTACAACAAAACTGCTAACCTCTCACCATTACCAATAACAGAGGGTATGATCCTTGTTCCTCTGTAACTTTCTCATTCATCATCATTCACCATTCATTCATAGATTATTCACTAATCATGGTAGCATCCTCATGAATGTAGAAGTGTTCCAGAAACATATTCATTCACTTACTTACAATACAAGTGAAGTGACTCCAAAAATGACAGGACATTATTCACCTATTCAGTTTCTATTGGGAAAAACTCATCCAAAAACACAAACTGCCAACAAACTGCAAATGCAGACATTCAACACGTTATGAATATGTCCAAATTATTAAACTTCTTCAAAACGGGGAGAACTAGATACATAAAAGTAAGCTTTCCTAACTAAACACTAAAACAGATATGTATGAATACCCTCAAATAAAAGGTGACATTCTGTACTGTCGCCTAATATGAAACATTATATCTCAATCCAGGATGCTGGCATAGCACCAAATTTGAAAACTGTAACCTTCACTGTCCAGAAACACATATGGATTGTGGACTATGTGTGCCTGGTGAACACATGTGGATCTGGTGAACAGTTATCACTTTTTGACCAACTTCTAGGAATACTGACCTCGAGTCTCCAGTTTGCAGTGGGGATTCCCCAGTCCATCGAGAGCAGCTTCCTCCTGAATCCTTCAGGTCATTGTTACTCAGATCCAGCTCTCTCCAGGTGTGAGGGGTTTGACTTCAGAGCTGAGACCAGAGAAGCACAGCCTTCCTCTGTGACTAGAGCAGCCTGACAGCCTGCAAAAGTCCGTCCTTATTAAAACCACACTCCTATCCTATGGTCAAAATAGTGGCAGTATATTTTTTCAACATTTTCATTTATACCAGTGTCCCTGAAACCTGCCATATATATGTTTTAGAAAATCATAAGATTTTTAGAGAAAATTACGAATATTTGAGTTGACTGACCAGAGCAGTTTAAAAAGCAGTTTCAATCCAAAGACAGAGACAGTGAGGTATCAGATTTAGATTGTATTGAGTATACAGTCCACACCATATCTATTTTGACAGTAGTGGAAGGCTAACATTTTAAATTCGACTCTATACTCCAACATTTTGAATTTTGGAGATCAAAGTTTCATATGAGGTGACAGTATATAATGTCCTTTTATTTGATGGTATTTTTAATGAGCATATCTGTTTCACCATTTAGAAATGAAAGCACTTTTTGTATCTAGTCCCCTATTTTGAAATAAGTCATAAGTATTCCCAGACCAATTCACTGTATAGTGTATAAAGTGTCGGAGTTGAGTATTTGGTTGTAAACTCATTGGTTGCATTTGCAGTTTGTTTGGTTGTGTTTTGGGTTACATGTTTTGCCCAATAGTAACTGAATGGTGGATGATGACTGAGTAATTTTCTCACGTTTAATGAGTAGATAACATGTTTCTAAACACTACTAAATTAATCCTAATGATGCCAAGGATTAATAAAAATAATGAATGAATCGTGAATAATAATGAATGAGAAAGTTACAGAGGCTACAACAAAACATGCTAACTCTCACCATTAACAATATCAAATAAAACGTGACATTCTTTACTGTCACCTAATATGAAACATTATATCTCAAATCCAAATGCTGGAGCATAGCACCAAATGTAAACTGTAAGCTTCACTGTCCAAACACATATGGTGTGGACTATGTGCGCCTGGTAAACACATGTGGATCTGGTGAACCAAAGTTACTCACTTGTTGACCAACTACAGGAATACTGACCTCAGGTCTCCAGTTTACAGTGGGGACTTCCCCAGTCCAGCAGAGAGCAGCTCCACTCCTGAATCCTTCAGGTCTGCTGTTACTCAGATCCAGCTCTTCTCAGGTGTGAGGGTTTGACCACAGAGCTGAGACCAAGAGGAGCACAGCCTTCCTCTGTGACTAGACAGCCTGACAGCCTGCAAAGAGTCAAATCTGGCGGCCAAACAACTGCTTTCTTTGGTGGTGAAAATAGTGGTATTTTTTCATTTCATACCAGTGTCCCGACCTCCAGTTTTATATATACGAAAATCATAATATTGCTTGTAGATGAAAATTATGTAACAAATATTTTAGTAGACTGACCAGAGCAGTTTAAAAAGCAGTATCAATCCAAAGACAGACAGTGAGGTATCATATTTAGATTGTATTGAGTATACAGTCCAAATATCTAGTTTGACTGTGAAGCTAACATTTTAAATTTGGCTCTATACTCCAAATACTTTGGATTTGAGATCAAATGTTTCATATGAGGTGACAGTATATAATGTCCCTTTTTATTTGAGGGTATTTTAATACATATCTGTTTCACAGTTTAGAAATGAAAGCACTTTATGTATCTAGTCCCCCTATTTGAAGAAAGTCATAAGTATTCTGACCAATTCACTCTATAGTTTATTAAAGTAGTCAAAAAGTTGAGTATTTGGTCTCAAACTCATTGGTTGCATTTGCAGTTTGTTTTGGTTGTGTTTTGGGTTGTGTTTTGTCCAATAGTAACTGGAATGGTGGATTGATGACTGGTGTAATTTTCTGTCTAAGTGAGTAGATAAATACGTTTCTAAACACTACTAAATTAATCCTGATGATGCCATGATTAAGCAATAATCTATGAATGAATCATGGAATAATAATGAGTGAGAAAGTTACAGAGGCTACAACAAAACATCTACAACCTCTCACCATTACCAGGATAACAGAGGGGGTATATGATCCTTGTTCCTCTGTAACTTTCTCATTCATCATCATTCACGATTCATTCATGATTATTCTACTTAATCATAGTAGCATCCACATGGTCTTAAGAAGTGTTTGAAACATCTTCTACCTAACACTGACAATACAAGTGAAGTGACTCCCAAAATGACAGGACATTATTCTCCACATTCAGTTTCTATTGGGAAAAACATCATCCAAAACACAACCAAAACAAACTGCAAATGCATTCAACAAGTTTGTGAATCACAAGCTTGATGTAATCACTGTGGGTAAGGGAATATGGGACCAAATACTTTAAACTAAGACTACTTTATACAATATAAGTGAATATGTCCAAATGCATTTGACTTTTCAAATTGGGAAGCACTAGACACGAAATAAATTTCATTCAAAAAGTAACCACACGAATGTATGAAATATCCTCAAATAAAGGTGACATTATATACTGTTGCCTAATATGAAAAACATTCCATCAATCCCAAAATGCTGGAGTATAGCACCAAATGTAAAAACTGTAAGCTTTCACTGTCCAAACACATTGGTAGGTGGACTTATGTTGTGCCTCAAAAGTAAACACATGGATCTGGTGAACAGTTATCCTTGTTGACCAACTACAGGAATACTGACCTCAGAGTCTCCAGTTTTACAGTGGGGATTCCCAGTCCAGCAGAGAGCAGCTTCACTCCTGAATCCTTCAGGTCATTTACTCAGTAGTCCAGCTCTCTCGGTGCTGAGGGGTTTTGACTTCAGAGCTGAGACCAGGAGAAGCTTAGCCTTCCTCCTGTGACTAGAGCAGCCTTGAAAGCTACCGCAAAGAATCAATCATATTAAAACCACACTGCTATTCTTTTTTGCAGGTGAAAATAGTGTGTGTATATTTTTCTACACCATTCAGATATATCAGGTTGTCCTGAAACCTGCCATATCTATTCATAAATTAATGTATCATTATTAGAAATGACAAATTATCAAAGTATTGCTTTGTAGATAGAAAAATGTAAAGTACAAATATTTGAGTAGACTGACCAGAGCAGTTTAAAAAGCGTATCAGTCAAAGACAGACAGTGAGGTATCAGATTTATTTTATTGAGTTACAATCCATCCTCATATCTATTTTGACTGTGAAGCTAACATTTTGAAAATGTGGCTCTACTCTCCAGCATTTTGGATTTGGAGATCAGATGTTTCATATGAGTAAAAGACAGTATATAATGTACACCTTTTTATTTGAGGGAGTATTTTAATACATATCTGTTTCACCATTTAGAAAATGAAAGCACTTTTGTATCTAGTCCCCCATTTGCAGAAGTGATAGGTATTCTGACCAATTCACTTATAGTGTATTAAAGTAGTCAAAGTTGAGTATTTGGTTGTAAACTGCGTTGGTTGCATTTGCAGTTTGTTTTGGTTGTGTTTTGGGTTATGTTTTGTCCAATAGTAACTGAAAGGTGGATGATACTGGATTAATTTTCTTGTCTAAGTGAGTAGATAACATGTTTCTAAACACTACTAAATTAATCCTGATGATGCCATGATTAAAAAAATCATAATAATCGAGTGAGAAGTTACAGAGCTACAACGAACCATGCTAACCTCTCACCATTACCAATAACAGAGAGTATATCCTTGTTCCTCTGTAACTTTCTCATTCATCATCATTCCTGATTCATTCATGATTATTCATAATCATGTTAGCATCCCATGAATGTAGAAGTGTTCAGAAACATATTCTATTCTTACTGACAATACAAGTTGTACAATACAACCCTGATGTTCTAGCAGTGTCTGAATCCTGGCTTAGGAAGGCCACCAAAACTTCTGAAATTTCCATCCCCAACTATAACATTTTCCGTCTAAGATAGAACTGCCAAAGGGGGTGGAGTTACAATCTACTGTGAGATAGCCTGCAGAGCTCTATCATACTATCCAGGTCTGTGTCCAAACAGTTTGAGCTTCTCTTCCTAAAATCCACCTTTCCAGAAATAAATCTCTCACTGTTGCCAGCACTACAGACCCCCTCAGCCCCCCAGCTATTGCCCTGACACCATATGTGAATTGATTGCCCCCATTTATCCTCAGAGTTTATGCTGTAGTGACCTAAACTGGGATATGCTTAATACCCGCCATCCTACATTCAAATAGATCCTCAATCTCACACAAATTATCAACGAACCTACCAGGTACAACCCTAAATCTGTAAACATGGTACCCTCATAATATCATCTACTAACTTACCCTCTAAATACCCCTCTGCTGTCTTCAGCTTAGGATCTCAGCTGATCACTGCCTTATTGCCTGCGTCCATTACGGTCAGCGGTCAAGCGACCACCCCCTCATCACTGTCAGCGCTCCCTAAAACACTTTATCTTGAGCAGGCCTTCCTAATTGACCTGGCCCAGGTATCCTGGATGGATATAGATCTCATTCCGTCAGTAGAGGATGCCTGGTTGTTCTTTAAATTAATTTCCTCTCCATCTTAAATAACCATACCCCATTCAAAAATTACAGAGACTAAAACAGATATAACCCCTGGTTCTCCTCAGACTTGACTGCCCTTGACCAGCACAACAACCATCCTGTGGCGTACTGCATTAGCATCCATTACCCCGCGATATGCAACTTTTCAGGAAAGTTAGGAACCAATATACACAAGCAGTTAGAAAAGCATACTAACTTTTTCAAACAAAAATTTGCATCCTGTACTAACTCCAAACGGTTTTGGGACACTGTAAAGTCCATGGAGGCAAAAAAGAGCACTTCCTCCCAGCTGCCCACTGCACTGAGGCTAGAAACACTATCACCACCGATAAATCTACAATAATCGAGAATTTCACCATTTTGCTACGGCTGGCCATGCTTTCCACCTGGCTACCACTACCCCACCACCAGCTCTGCACTCTCCTTCCACCAACTTACCCTTACCCCCCCGCTTCTCCTTCACACAATCCAGACAGCTGATGTTCTAAAAGAGCTGCAAAATCCCCTGGACTTCCACAAATCATCTGGGCTAGACAATCTGGACCCTTTCTTTCCTAAAACTAGCCGCAGAAATTGTCGCAGCCCCTGTGCACCCAACCTATTTCACCTCTTTCCACATTAACGTCTGAGATCCCCAGAGATTGGAAAGCTGCAGCGATTATCCCTCTTCAAAGGGGATAACACTCTAGATCACTACACCCATATCATCCTCCTCCTTTCAAAAGTTTTTAAAACCAAGTCAACAAACAGATCACGACCATTTCGGAATCCCACCGTACCTTCTCCGCTATGCAATCGGTTTCCGAGCTGGTCATGGGTGCACTTCAGCCGCATCCAAGGTCTAAACGATATTATAACCGCGATCGATAATAGACAGTACTGTGCAGTTTTCATTACCTGGCCAAGGCTTTCGACTCTGGCAACCACCGCATTCTTATTGGCAACTAAATAGCCTTGGTTTCTCAAATACTGCCTCGCCTGGTTCACCAACTACTTCTCAGATAGAGTTCAATGTGTCAAATCGGAGGCCTGTTGTCTGACCTATGGCAGTCTCTATGGGGGTTGCCACAGGGTTCAATTCTTGGAGCCAACTCTTTTCTCTGTGTGTATATATCAATACGTCGCTCTTGCTGCTGGTGACTCTCAGATCCACCTCCATGAAGATACACCATTTTGTATACATCTGGCCCTTCATTGACACTGTGTTAACAACCTCAAGCGAGCTTCAATTCCATACAACACTCCTTCAGTAGCCTCCAACTGCTCTTAAACACTAGTAAAACTAAATGCATGCTCTTCAACCAGCGCTGCTTGCACCCGCCCACCCACTAGAATCACTACTCTAGATGGGGTCTGACCTAGAGTATGTGGACAACTACAAATATCTAAGTGTCTGGTTAGACTGTAAACTCTCCTTCCAGACTCACATTGAAATCTCCAATCAGTTAAATCTAGAATCGTTTCTATTTTGCAACAAACCTCTCATGCTGCCAAACATGCCCTCTAAAACTACTATCCCTACCGATCCTTACTTAGGCATTCATTTACAATATCCCCTCCTACTCCAGCAAATTGGATGTTGTCTATCACAGTGCCATCCGTTTTGTCTCCAAACCCCCATGTAATAACCACCACTGTGACCTGCGCTCTTGTTGGCTGGTCTCACTACATATTAGGTAGCCAAACCCACTGGCTCCAGGCCATCTATAAATCACTGCTAGGCAAATCCCGCTTATCTTGGCTCATTGGTCACATAGCAGCACCCACCCGTGGTCTGCGCTCAGCGAGTATATCTCACTAGGTCATCCCCAAGCCCAACACCTCCTTTGGCACCAATTCCCTTCCAGTTCTCTGCTGCCAATGACTGAACAAATTGCAAAAATCTCTAAAGCTGAGACACTTGTCACCCTCACTAGCCAAGCATCAGTTGTCAGAGCACCTTACGATCACTTTACCACCTGTACACAGCCGCATCTGAAATTAGCCC